>NC_133154.1:11975774-12275774 GCF_048418815.1 Hemitrygon akajei
CAGTAGGAGTACAACCCATGCGTCATACAAAAAGCTTCTAAAAATAAACGTCAAACGCCAGCAAGAAAGTGCTGTAGGTTTTCTATGTTTCTATGAAATGAATAAGCAGTTGACTTTTCACGCTAAGGTCCCTCATCACAGTCCACTGAGTTCCTCAAGTTTATGATCAAAACACGTATCTGTCACCGTAAGATTCATTTTCCTGGGGGGGCCATTCACAGTAGAACAAAGAAATACAATGGAATCACTGAAAAGCCACACAACCAACGTGCAAAAGAAGACAAACTGTGAAAATACAATAAATAAATAAGCAGATACATATATAAATAGACAGATAAATAATGAGCAAGTGAGTCCGTAGGTTTAGAAACAGTTCAGAGTTGGGGTCAGTGGAGTATCCACTCTGGTTTAGGACATTTATGTAGCCATATGCTACCTGGAGATTCATTTTCTTGTGGGCATTCACAGGAAAATAAGACAGTAGAATTTATGAAAGCCTTTACATAAACAAAGACTGATAAACAACCAATGTGCAAAAAAAGACAAATTGTGCAAGTAAATAGATATTGAGAACATCAGTTGTCAGGTCCTTGAAAGTGACTCCATATGTTGCGGAATCAGTTCAGAGTTGAGGTGAGTGAAGTTATCCACTCCGATGGTTGAGGGGTAAGAACTGTTCCTGAACCTGCTGGTGTGGGACCTGAGGCTCCTGTACCTCCTTCCCGATGCCAGCAGTGAGAAGAGAACGGATGGAGTGGGTCCTTGATGATGGACGTTGCTCTCTGGTGGCTGAGCTCCCTGCAGATGTGCTGAATGGCGGCGGGGGGGCTTTTCCTGTGCGATGCACTGCGCTGGGTTGTAGGCCACCCGACTGGAAGATGAAGGGCCGTTCTCCATTTTCTCTGTGCCTCACGTGGCCGCGGATCAAAGGTCGGTGCGGGAGCAGGACGGGAAGCTGGAATGATATGCGACCGACAGTTCAGCACGGCTGTTGCGGGCGAGAGCAGACGTGCAGGAAATGGAGGAGATGCATGTAAGGGCTCCATCAGCTACATCTGCCCAAACTCCTTTCCCCTTCCCGGACAGGACACCGCCAACCTCCACATGCGGCGCGTTAGGGTCACTGAGGTAAGGGCAATAAGCCACCCCTCGTACCAACAACACACTCCACTATGGATGTCCATCCTGTCCAACTCCTGTGTGGGGGAGTTTTCAAAATGGAAAAGCCATCGCACTGTGGGGAAGTTCACTCTCTTGACCTCGAAAGTTCAGGTCCGGTGGTATGAACAAGCATCACAACAGAGGTCTGCCTTGGCTGCACTGGATGACCATGGCATCTCCTGTGCCTCGCGTGCCCTTTGCCCGCCGTGGGGCATTGCAGTACCACCTTCCTGGCCGTTGGATTGCACTGTAGATCACATCCTGGTTGGATAAACTGATTGGAAAGGCCGGCTCTGTTATAGAAGTGAAACTGGACACACTGGAGGCTGTGGGTAGAACAAAGGACCCGACGGAAAATCCTGACAAATCTGGACAATGTTTCTCACCCTCTGCATGCCACCTTGGCAGAACAGAGGAGCACTTTCAGTTATAGACTAAGACAACTGCGCTGCTCCAAAGAGCGCTGTATGAGGTTATTCTTACCCTCAGCCATTAGGCTCTATAATGAGTCAGCCTATAGCCGGTGAAGTGATAAACCCCCCCTGCTAGACTGGTTGAGGTAACTTTATTTTTATTCTTTCTTACTTCTCTTTGAATAATTGTACATTTGTATATCTGTGCACTTGTAGCACTACTGTGACACTGGAATTTCCTTTGGGATCAATAGAGAATCCATCTATCGGCCCAGCCCACCGGAGTTGACTTCTCATGCTCGGACAGGCGTGTCCCTCTCTCACTGGGGTGTGAGGCTGCCGGCTACCCTCACCTGTATCGGGGACTGGCTGCTGCCGCATGCAAACAGCTACTTGAAGCCGTGGGTGAGAGTTAAGTCTCCAGCAGGGACCAAAGATAAGAATCGATATGAACAGCCCCCTGACCAAGGGCGCTACCCCGCCCTGGACATGCCACATGATTGTGGTGAACTACATATACCTGTCTGGACACCCCCCCCCCCCTCCCGCTGACTGCTCCTGTGGCTCCTCCCACAGACTGTGGCTCCTCCCACAGACCCCTGCTGACTGCTCCTGTGGCTCCTCCCACAGACCCCCTGCTGACTGCTCCTGTGGCTCCTCCCACTGACCCCTGCTGACTGCTCCTGTGGCTCCTCCCACAGACCCCCTGCTGACTGCTCCTGTGGCTCCTCCCACTGACCCCTGCTGACTGCTCCTGTGGCTCCTCCCACTGACCCCTGCTGACTGCTCCTGTGGCTCCTCCCACTGACCCCTGCTGACTGCTCCTGTGGCTCCTCCCACTGACCCCTGCTGACTGCTCCTGTGGCTCCTCCCACTGACCCCTGCTGACTGCTCCTGTGGCTCCTCCCACTGACCCCCCCCCCTGCTGACTGCTCCTGTGGCTCCTCCCACTGACCCCTGCTGACTGCTCCTGTGGCTCCTCCCACTGACCCCCTGCTGACTGCTCCTGTGGCTCCTCCCACAGACCCCCTGCTGACTGCTCCTGTGGCTCCTCCCACAGACCCCTGCTGACTGCTCCTGTGGCCCTCCCACAGACTGTGGCTCCTCCCACTGACCGTGGCTCCTCCCACAGACCCCAGTATAAAGGCGATTGGGGATACAGCCCCGGCCTCAGTCTCCAGGATGCAGTGTGGTGGTCAATTACTGCTTGTTCTTTCTTCCAGCCAATAAAAGCCGATATCTCGCCTCACGTCTCGGAGAGTTATTGATGGTGCATCACTGGTGGATGTTGGCTTCCCGAGACATTGCCTTCTGCGGTCTCTTGTGTTCCTGCACTTGGGAGTTTCCGTACTCAGCCACAATGCAACATCCAGGTGCTTTCCACTGGGCAAAGGTTATGGGGAGAAGGCAGCAACGTGGGGTTGAGAGGGAAAATAAGTCAGCCAAGAAGGAATGACATGGCGGACTTGATGGGCCAAATGGCCTAACTCTGCCTCTATGTCTTACGATCATCCTCCACCACTCCTGCCAGTTCCAACACAAACCATCACCAGTCGTATCTTCCCTCCACCTCCTCCCCCTTCCTTTTCGCTTTCCACAGGGACCACTCTGTCTGGGACTCCCTAGTCCCCTCACCCCTCTCCCCTCTCCTGCAGTTGCAGAAGGTGAAACATCTCTCCGGATATCTCCACCAGCACCATCATGTTGTCAGGCGCCCTGCGGGCCTGTGCACCTGTATTTGTTAATTGTCATCTTGTTAGGCCTTAGTGCTTTCTGCTTAATCTCATCAAGTTTATTTTGACTGGCATGGGTATTCCCCGTACTGTGATTAGTTAAAGCGGACTCCCTAGTAGTGCTTATCGCGGGGTCCTTCAGTTTTGAGAATGATTTGGCTCATGGTGTCACTCATTCAAGCCACCAATGTTCCGTTGGAATTCCATAAGACCATAAGATCAACTCCTATGAATAAATTCTTATTTATGCCTGTACATGGGAGTCTGCCATTCCTCCGTCCAGCCGTTTCTCAGCACATACTGTGCCACCAGGAGACCCTTCCAGGTGAGGCAGACTTTCACGTACTTTTCCTCCAACCTGGTCTACTATTTTGAACGCTCACAACGTGGCCTCCTCCAGACTGGCAAGACCAAGCATGGACCTCTGTCTGCAACGATAGTCCAGATTCCTGTCATTGAAACTCCCCCTCCCATTCCAACACAGGCCTGTCTGTCTTTGGCCTTCTCTGTTGCCAAGGTGAAGTCAAACGTGGAACACTTCCCCCTCCCCCCCTCCCATCAGCTCCATCTATCCTTCACCTCCCTCCCCCCTCATCTGGTTACACCGATCACCGATCTCACCCTTCCCTCGCGTTCTGTACTGGTTACATTCCTTCTACACTCTCACACCTGAGACATCGACAACCCCTTTGCCTCCACAGATGCTGCCTGACCCTCCGAATTCTTCCAGCAGTTTATGTTTGCTTCCGGTATCTGCGTCTTTTGTGCCTCCGCTCAGCAAGGAACTTGACGCCCGAGCTTCCAGCGGAAACTATTCCATCATCGGTTTCCTTCGTTATTCTGAGTTCTTCTCTTAAATCACCCAGTCATCTTCAGGATGACAATCTCTGCCTTAGAGCATAGAACATTCCAGCCCTTTGGCCCATGATGTGATGTCCTTTTAACCTACTTCAAGATCAACCTAACCCTTCCCTCCTCCATAGCCTTCCATTGTTCTGTCATCCGTGTGTAACCCCCTCACCGAGCTCGTATGCAAATTTGGCTCGTTAGCCTGCTCTGCTAATGACCAGGGGCTCAGCGGCAAGAAGGCCACCCTTCTTAAACGATATACGTCTCGGGTCGATAAGATTTGGGTTCAACCAAACAGGATGTTGGGATGTTTCGATTAACGGAACCGCGATTTGAGTGAATGCTGTGTAAGTACTGCCCATACACAACGATCCATCAGCAAGAAATAACAGATCGTTCACCGCATACAGTTATAAAGAAAGTGTATTTACTAATTTCAGCTTTATCAAACAGTTATTAAGAGAGAAAAAAAGAAATGGGAAAAAATAAAGGGCCTCATTACAATTACACCAGTCTGAAGGCGCATTTGCATTGGAGCTTGTATTGTCCAAAATCTGAGTAGGACCATTATTCACGGCGCTGATTTCTCATCACCAATCACCGGTAGAACTTCCCACCTTGGACTCCTTCATCTCACGAAGCACTCCTTGCAATTGTGTCATCCCATCAGACTGAGTCCTACAACCACCCCCCCCCCCCCCACCACGATCTTCTCTCTCCATCTCCCGCCAAAAGACCACAAACTCCACCATTGTCCATCACAAATCTCGCTCCACACAGTTCTCCCAATTCCACCAGCCTGACTGGCTGACACAACATTCCTAAGTTGAACATCATTAGCCCTTTATCTTTAGCCAAAACCCGAACATTCTATCAGCAGGACACATTGTGTTTGCAGAAAGCTACCAAATGAAATGCCCTACAACGTTAGCAGTAAAAATCTTAACACATGTTATAGAGTCATACTGCAAAGAAACCGCCCATTCAGCCCAACTGGCCCATGCTAACCACGAATGCAACCTAATCTCATCCCACTTGCCCTTGTTTGATCCATATCCCCGAAACCTTTCCTATCTGATGCTCTCCGTGTCTTTAAATGTGGTTAATGTCTTATCTATTTAAGAGTTTCTTAACTGTTCTTAATATAGCTTCCAGACCACATCCCCAGTGCCTCCCTCTCTCTTTCCAGCCATTACATAAAAGCAATAAAAAGATTTACGATACACAATGAAAAAAATTAGAAACTCCAAATAAAAAGCAGTAACAAATAATTGCAAACAGTACTCAAATCTATTTAAAGCTACAAATAAAATTATTTCTTTATTTAATTACAGTAAAAACAATTTCCGTTAACAATTTTAGACCAGACATTAGCTCTCCAACTATTTACTATTTCATTGCTTTTTTATCTTTCAGTGAGAGGGATGGGCTTGGTACAGTAATAGCAGCTTCTCAACGTCAGGCCAATGTCACTCAGAACGAGTCTCAGATCCCCACGTTCGGTAATTTGCAGTCTGTTTCGTTCCTTTGAAAGAAGGTGACTTCAAGATGGCGCCAGCCAACAATGCGACTAACGGCGATGTCCTGCAGACAGTTGACAAAATTACTTCTTCTTTCAAATATGGTTCTGCTACTGAGCTGCGTGCAACTGGAACCTGTGATTCACACTTCGTTAGTGTGTTTTTACGGGCCAATTCAGCAACCTGGTGCTTTGCTGCCTACGAGGAACTTTGGCAAGGTTTAGAGCAGAGTGTGTGGCCCAGAGTCTGGAGACAGAGCGCGTGACCGCGACTAACTCCATTGCTTCTCTCCGGTCGAGCAAGGTTGAAGTTGCCGTGGATGAGAGTGTAGGACGGGCGAGTGTTTGGCACGGGGTTTGACCGGTCTTCCACTCCCTATGGATAGCTGCTGTCAGAGGAAAGTACAGGAGTTCTGGGATTCACGATGCAAGGATTGATCGGCGAGGCTATGGACTCATTTTGGGCGAATTTGAGGTTCATGTTGCATCTGTTTCTGGATTCAGGTTTTTTTTACTGTTTATGATCAGGGCAATAGACGCAGACTGGGGTGCTTCAGCAGAGAATGCTCTGCGACTTGCAGTGAGCTAACGGCACAACTCTGAACTGAACCAAACTGCGTACTGCTGGACTCCCAGTTTGATGTTCCATCCGGTGAGACTGAGAACAGCTTCGGGCACCTGGAACGTGTCACCGCTTGGTGCCTGGACAATTTAAATGTCGGCCCAGATAGACTGGGAGCCCAAATGTCGGGTACGGAGGTGGGGGGGGGGGGGGTCAGGCTGATACCGCTCACTCTCCTGCGAATGTTCAGTACATTCTCCGTGGCGAAGAGCCTGTGAACTGATCTGGCCGCTCAGTATTTCTGCCCTGCTGGTGTGAAAACTGGGGACCAAGGCTTGGCTTGGGCCTACTCCGGCTGCTCCGGGAGCGGATCTGGACTCGGTGTGATCCAGAATGCTATTGACTTGCTTCTACAACGCGCGTGTGTGTTTTTTTCCTCTTTCTCTGCGCAGTGGTTTTTGTGGGTTTTTTTTGTCCTGTTTATTGGGTTGTTCGAGCTTCTTGCTTCGTGGCTGCCTGTAAGCAGACAAATCTCAAGAGGTATGACTGATACATTATTTGATAATAAATGCGCTTTGAATCTTTGAATGCTTGATATTCCACGTGTTGTTTGCTCGCTTTCCGCCATTGCGAAATTTGTGCTTTTCTCGCACGCTGCGTGTTTGATGTTTTCTTGAACGGGTTCCACAGGGTTTCTTTGTTTTGTGACTGCCTACAGGAGGACAAATCTCCAAGTTGTATTCGGTAGATATATTTTGACAATAAATGTACTTTTGAGTCTTTGAAGCTGGGTGACTAAAACCGCAATCCGCTAAACATGGCTTTGGAAAGACAATAAAGAACATCTTGACCTTTTTCTGCAGCACAGGATAGTGGTCAGACTCTTCTTTCTCCAACCAAAAGTCTTGCTGTGACTTTCTGAACGTTGGCTTCAGCTCAAAGTCATCTTGTGGCGAGATCGGTTCGTCCTCCATCCGTTTCCTCATCACAAGTGTTCGGGAATAGACTTCTACCCCAATCTGGAATTTGGATTGAGAGGAGATTCTGAAATCTCTCTGACATATCGTTACGCGGCTCACCCAGGCGGGCAGGGTATACTTGAAGATCATCATCTGGCGTTCTTTCCTCTTCTTCCAAACTCAAAGAGAAATTGGGAAAAGGTTAATGCTGCACTTCAAGTTGGACAGAAATGTGGAGACGACTGACTTAACTTTGATAAGATTCACATAATTTCCCTGGAATGATTTCATTAAACTTTGTGAATAATTCTGGCAAATAAGCAATGTCATGCCCAAGATTCTTGAGGTGATCACTGAATGAAGCATTTGAGTCTTCAAAGAATTATAACACAGTTTTAAAAAAAGCACGTAAAACAGTCTCGCAGTTTCCTTTTGACGTCTGTGTGCAACAGCAAGTATTCAAACTGTTCATCATTCTCAATACAAAGCTCTCGAAATAGTCGAGGATTGAGAGCGTGGGACTCGATTTATTTACTGCTGTGATAACAGTATTTAATGATTTCTGCAGCTGATCACTTGGATTTTTTGCAACAAGACGTCTGTGAATTACACAGTGAATGGTAAGTATGATAGGTACAGCTTTTTTCAGGAAGGTAATAATGCCACAGCAGTGCCCTGGTTTTGAAGGTGCCCCATCTGTTGGATGAATCGCAATGAAATGTTATATGAATCACTACTCTGTTGTAAAGTGCTGACAAACATGTTTTGAAGTACAGTGGATTCCAGTTGACTGGGACATATCCAGTACATTTTGACATATCTCAGTTGACTGGGATTCCAGTACATTTTGGCCCAATTAAGTGGCTGCCCCAATTAGACAAAGTTTCATGGCAATAGTTAAAAAGGTATAAAAAGACAAACTGCCATTTAACTGAGTAACAGATTACGTATTTAAACGAATGTAGAACATATTGGAACACTAGCAAACTGCTACAATACTATAAAACTTGTATTAGTTCCTAATAGTTATCGACGAAGGGATTCATCCAGTGTCCAACGTGTGTTCTTTTGATAGATTGTAAATGAACAAAATCAGTGCAGGTACCTAATGCAGATAATGGACTGCCTTCAGACAACACTTTTGAAGACTGCATCCTGCAAATGTTACAAAATCCGAATCAGATATACATATCTTTTAATATCACTGGAATATGTTGTAGAATTTGTTGTTTTGCCACAGCAGTACATTATAAGCCATGCTAATAACAACTATAAATTACAGTAAGTACTATATATATATGTGTATAAAGAAATTAAGTTAAATAAGTTGTGCAGAAATATACATGGATTCATTGTCCATCCAGATATCTGATGGCGGAGGGGAAGAAGCTGTTCTTGAAATGCTGAGGGTGTGTCTTCAGGCTCTGAATCTCTTCCTTAATGGTAGTAATGAAAAGACAGCTTGTCCTGAGTGATGGGGGTCCTTAATAATGGATGCTGCCTTTGAGTGCCATCGCCTTTTGAATGTGCCCTGGATGCTCAGGAGGCTAGTGCTCAAGATAGAGCTGACAGAGTTTACACTTTCCATCGTAACATTCACAATGATTGTTGCTACCTTTAAATTCTTCATAGTTCCTCACTTATCTAAGTTGTAAAGCTGTTTCATTTTCATCCCCAGCCGTTTCTGGCGTCTCCAAGCCTGAATGCTTGAAACTGCAGTGAGCAAAACAGTTCTGGATTGTCTTGCTGCTTGCTACTTGCCAACTATCAGTGAAAAAAAATCTCTGCTTTTTAAACACAAACACATGCAGGTCACGCTATTTAAAAACAGTTTTCTCTAAGCACAGTGTAGTGTATAATGGCCCCATGACATGCACATGACTGCTGCTAGTTAGGAACTGTTTGGCCACAGTCTTCTGCCCCAATTAAATGGCATAGAGTTCCAAATAAACAATGGGGATGCCAGCTTTTCACTTGATTTGTGTCTGTTCTTTAAGAGTTGCCTCAGATAGGCAGCTGCCCAGTTTAACTGATGGCCAAATTAACCGGAATCCGTGGTACTTCCAATTTCTGAACGTTTTTGCGATGTGACTGAAAATAAGCCGAGTTCCTGTTTAGTTTATCAGAATGTATTCTCTTCAAATGTTCAAATGCGTTTATGGGCTTTCAAAAGGGCAGGTTCTGAACTTCACCCCATCACATCCGTGGTTATATTTCATTAGGAGAGCTGATGGGTCGCCACAGGGGTACCGGGGTGAGCATCGCCATCTGGTGGGGACGTGGCACGGCGCAGGGGCGGTAAAAGCTGCAGAAGGTTGTGTAGACTCACACCACCGAGGAGATCTTCAAAAGGCAACGCCTCAAGGTGGCGGCCATCCACCATTAAAGACCCTCGCGTACATAGGAGTGGTGCAAACACTCGAGTCGAGTATGATGTTCTCCTGTTAGGTCTCTAGGGAGCTGTAGAGGCTGATCCGGGAACCTCAAAACCGGGATGTTAGGGCGGATTATCTTGATGGAGAATGCCTGTGCGTGACTTTCTTTAACGTGGGGAAGGCTGATGCGCGGGCAGCCCACCGCACGGTCTTTGACAGATTGGGGTCAGGGACCCTCCACCTTCACCGCCGTTGTGATGCGTCATCATCTCCCACCAGCTCCACCATCGAGGTCTTGGTTGGGTCACTCTTTGTCTGGAACCTCCCCCTTGCCCTTACCAACATGGGGTGACCCTACCAGGAGCTAAGCTCACAGGATCTCAGGAACTCACAAGCCTCTCCACCACGACAAGGGGACAATCCTCAGAGAAGATCCAGGGTGTGTGTTCTTTTCATCGCTACCATCAGGGAGGAGGTACAGGAGCCTGAAGACACACACTCAACATTTTAGTAACAGCTTCTAACGTCGGCCATCAGGTCTCTGAATGGTCCGTGAACCCGTGAACACCACCTCACTATTCCTGTCTTGCACGATTTATATTTTTATTGTAACTTTTTATGTCTTGTGCTGCTGGCACAGAACAAATTTCACAGCACAAGTCAGTGATAATGAAACCTGGTCTGATTCACGAGCTGCTCCTCGTCTCCGACAGACCCCGCTCTGGCCTTATATAATTTCTTATCGTAACTTACAGTAAATTTTAATGTTCTGCACTGTACTGCTGATGCAAAACAATAAAGAGCACAACATGTCAGTGATAATATTGGC
Source organism: Hemitrygon akajei (assembly GCF_048418815.1). NCBI lineage: Eukaryota > Metazoa > Chordata > Chondrichthyes > Myliobatiformes > Dasyatidae > Hemitrygon > Hemitrygon akajei. The sequence goes on from NC_133154.1 coordinate 11,986,175, forward strand.
TGATGGGGTGGAGAAACATCTCCACCGAAGGAGCTGTAAGTGCTTCTGCCCTCCTTCTCTCCGCTAGTCTGCAGGTCACCCTTGGGCAAGGTGTAGCACCTGCTTAGCCCCCCGATCAGGGTCATGCGAAGGGGTGGGAGCAGGTGGTGGACGGTCGTATGAGCAGCCAGTGCACATCACAAGTCCTGTTTACACGACCACTGACGCCAGGCAGGTAATCTCTGAAGAGTGTTGATAATGGCTGGGGTCCCTGGTCTTGTAAAGGCACTGCCCAGAAGAAGACAATGGCAAACCACTTCTGTAGAAAAATTTACCAAGAACAATCGTGGTCGTGGAAAGATCGTGATCGCCCATATCCATCAACACAGCACATAACGAACAAACCAATAATGATAATAAACCAGATCTGTCCTCTCCCACCAGATTTCCCCTTCTCCAGCCCTCTTCTCTTCCAGCAACTTCCTAGTTCTTTATTTCACTCCCTCCCCCTCTCCCAGTTTCACCTATCTTCTGCCACCATGTACTTCTTCCTCCCCTCTCCCCCGCCTTCTTCCTCTGAATTCTCCCCTTCCTGTCGTCCCGATGAAGGGCCTTGCCTCGAAATGTCGACTGTTTACTCTTTTCCATAGATGCTGTCTGGTTTGCCGAGTTCCTCCAGCACTTTGTGTGTCTGATACTTTGGATTTCCAACATCTGCAGATTTTCTCTTGTTTAGAATAAACCGGAGTTTTGTTCAGCCTTTCCCACCACCCACCCCAGCTGCCTATCGCCCCCACATCACTTGGATCTTCCTACTACCCACCACCCCTTCCCTCCACCTCTTTATGCTGGCCATCCCCTCTCCAGCTTTCAGTCCAGACAAAGGATCTGGACATGAAGCGTTGACAGCCCGTTTCCTTCCGCAGATGCTGCCCAACCCACGGGGTTCTTCCATTGTTTTGAGTGTGGCTCCAGATCCCAGCTTCTGTCATCTCTCACATCTTGTTCCAGTCTCTGATTAACATTCTCCATTCTGTATGAGGCGGATGGGTCCTGAGAGCTGTTATATTGGCCTTGTCTCCGTGAAACAATTGCAACCAGACGCGAATCCCAATAAACAATCCACCACAAGAGCGACATCAAAGGATTAAGAGCAAACATTTCTACCAGTTTATGTAGACTATCATCGCAGAAGTTCTGAATGGGTGCATATTGCTGGGAGTGAGTTTTTCCTGGTGTTGATGGCCCATGTTACATAAGGGAGCTGTTTGAAGTTCCTGCTGGCCTCAGTGTCAAATGGGAGCCAGTGAGTGAGTCAAGTCTGGGTTATGTAAACCAGCATCTGTTCGAAGTATGGTTACTTGTAACTAAAGCAGCTTCAAACCATATAAATCTAACAGGCTGAAACACTTACAGAAGAGGTTTACTTTTAAGAAATATTACAAAACGATAAATCGGGGTTTGATGGGGGAGGTGGGGAAGAAGAGGTTGACAAGGAATCAGTCAATTAAAGGGAGGTGTTGAATGAGTTTGGGTAAGGGGGGGCCTGTCAGTAAGGGAGTTAGAGTGTGAGGGGGTTAGGATATGAAGGAGTCCCTCAGTGAGGGTGTTAGTGTGTGAGGGAGCTTCTCACTGAGAGTTAGCATGTGAGGGAGCCTCGGTGAGGGGATTAGTGCATGAGGGAGCCTCTCAGTGAGAGTTAGTGAGGAACCCTCTCAGCGAGGGAGTTAGTGTGTGAGGGAGGCTCTCGGTGAGAGAGTTAGGGTGTGAGAGAGCCTCAAAGAGAGTTAATGTATGAGGGAGCCCCTTAGTGAGGGAGTCTCAAAGAGAGTTAATGTATGAGGGAGCCCCTTAGTGAGGGAGTCTCAAAGAGAGTTAATGTATGAGGGAGCCCCTTAGTGAGGGAGCTTCAAAGAGAGTTAATGTATGAGGGAGCCCCTTAGTGAGGGAGCTTCAAAGAGAGTTAATGTGTGAGGGAGCCCCTTAGTGAGGGAGCCTCAAAGAGAGTTAATGTGTGAGATGGCCTCTCAGTGGGGGCATTAATGTGTGAAGGAAACTCTCAGTAGGAGGGAGAGGGTATGGAGGAGCCTCTCAATGAGAGAGTTACTGTGTGAAGAGAATTAGTGTGTGAGGGAGCTTCTCAATGAGAGTTAATGAGTGAGGGAGTCCCTCAGTGAGAGAGTTAGTGTGTGAGGGAGTTCCTCATTGGGACAGTGAGGGAGCTGGTCGGTAAGGTTGTCATTTAGTAGGGGAGTCACAAGGGAATCGCTCAAGGGAGAAGGTGAGGGAGGGAAACACGATGATGGGTGAGGCTGTCTCATTGAGGGAGACAATAGGTGAGGGATTGGTGGGGAAGGAGGTGATGGCAGAGGTAGTGCCCAGTACTTGTTGAGAGGTGGCCAGGTGCCCCGGCACTGGAACTCTGGATGAGCTGGGAGAGTCACCTTCACACCACACGGATATCCCCCGCTCCCAACCCCAGCAGGCAGCGATGTCAGCCCATAGACCCAACCAGAGCAACACCTGTGGAACACATGTCAAATGCTTCACATACGACGCTGAGAGGTGTGATATCCCTTCAGGAGAGGATTCACGACAGCCAGCAATTGAGATGGAGCCGAGTCCCCATCTGGGAGCAATTGCTAAATCTCTGGAGCCAGATGCAATCCAGAGAAACTAGCCCCAGGTCATCGGCTTTCGGGTAGATGGGAGAAAGGCGGACAGCGCCAGCGACCCGGGTTCGATTCCCGCCGCTGCCTGTAAGGAGTTTGCGCGTTCTCCCCGTGACCGCGAGGGTTTCCTCCGGGTGCTCCCGTTTCCTCCCACAGCCCAAAGATGTACCGTTTGATGGGTTAATTGGTCACTGTAATTGTCCGGGATTAAATCGGGGATTGCCTGGCAGCCTGGCTCGAAAGATCAGGAGGTCTACACCGCACCTCAATGGACAGATAAATAAATAATTAGGTTGATTGGTCACATGGTGTAAGGTCTGCGGGCTGGAATTGCCTGTTGCTGACGCGTTAAATAAATAAAACAATTAAATAACGTAGATGTACGGGGAGGAGGAGGAGAATTGATCCCGCGTTCCAATGAAAAACTATTGCCGATATTAAGCCTGTCCACCATCTACAAGGCCCAGGTCAGGAGTGTAATGGAATACTCGCCACTCGCCTGGATGAGTGCGGCCCCATCAACACTCAAGAAGCTCGACACCACCCAGTACAAGGCAGCCCACTTGATTAGTACCCCTTCTACAAGCCTCCAATCCCCCCACCATCGACAAACAGTTGCAGCAGTGCGTACTACCTACAAGATGCACTGCAACAACACACCAACGTTCCTACGGCATCAGCTTCCAGACCCACGACCACCACCGTCTAGAAGGATGAGAACAGCAGATACCTGGGAACACCACCACTTGGAAATTCCCCTCCCAAGTCACTCACTATCCTGACTTGGAAAACATATCGCCGTTCCTTCGTTGTCACTGGGTCAAAATCATGGAATTCCCTCCCTAACAGCACCGTGGGTGTACCTACACCTCTGGAACTGCAGTGGTTCAAGAAGGCAGCTCGTCACCACCTTCTCAAGGGCAACTAGCGATGGGCAATAAATGCTGGCTTAGCTGGCAATGCCCACATCCTGTAAATTAATAAATAATTTAAAAAAAATAACTCAGTGTCTCTTGCCGAATGCGAATAGACCCTCACTTTGCTGGCTGGGCAATGATGTGATCTTGTGCACTTGTCCTGGGTAGGTCTGTAGTTTAGTGCAGTTTTTTTCTGTGTTGTCTTTACATAGTTCAGTCTAGTTTTTGTACTGTGTCATGTAACACCATGGTCCTGAAAAATGTCTCGTGTTTACTGTGTACTGTACCAGCAGTTATGGTCGAAATGACAATAAAAAGTGACTCGACTTGACGTGATGTGATGCGGAGAACTTCACACTGACAGAGATCCCTGCACGCCGCTGATGTTGACTGCAGAGGGGTGCCCATGTTACCCACGGTGAAATAGATCCACACTCACGGGGTAAATCGATTCTCAGAAGTGGAAACCGCGACAAGCAAAATTATCCCCAACTGAACGGTTTATAAACGGCCCCGATGAGGGATCTTCGGCCTGGAATGTTAGTGATTTCTCTTTCCACAGATGCTGCCTGACCTGCCGCGTGTTTCCAGTACTTTATGACAGAACGGGCGGCGTTTACAACAGTGGTGTAACCTGGTCCTGTCTGTGCCTAATTTGAAATTAAGTGCCCAAAGTGTAAAAGTAACACTTTTACCCCGTGCAGGCGGCCAAAATGGCGTGGCGACGAGAGATAGCCATGCATCTGTCCAGCCGTTGATTAATCTGAACTCACAAAATCCGGGCCCGTGCCACAACCGGGACAAAACAAAGCCGCAGTGGTTCCTCCGCTGGTCCGGGGGCCGCGGGAAGCCCCCACACCTCCCCCAGCCGGGTTCGGCGTTCCCAGAGACGCGGCTGTAGGACACACGCACGGCAGGATGGCCCAGAAAGAGTGGATGTGGACAGCAGGTTTCCTCTAGTGGGGGGAGTCTAGGGCCAGCGGGAACAGCCTCAGAGTACAAAGACAGGTGAGGGGGAATGTCTTTTATTCGGAATGACCTTATGGTCTTAATCCATTTGGTGCCACGGCAACAAATGTTAGTCGTAGAAAAATACAGCACAGGAACAGGCCATTCAGCCCATCTAGTCCACACCTAACCATTTAAACTACCTACTCCCATGGACCTGCACCGGGACCATAGCACCCCGCCCCCCCCCAATAAAAACCCTACCATCCAAACTTCCCTTAAACCTTGGAATCGGGCTTACATGTACCATTTGCAGCTCCGAGAGAAGAAATCTCCCCTCATGTTCCTCTTGGACTTTTCACCTTTCACTCTTAACCCATGACCTCTAGTTGTTGTCCCGCCCAACCTCAGTGGGAAAAGCCTGCTTGAATTTACCCTATCTATACCCCTCATACCGGTGTATAACACTATCAGATCCCAGTCTTCTCCCTACCAAGGAATGAAGTCCTAATAAGCTTAATAAGCTGGTAAGGAAGGCGGGCTCTGTCGTGGGCAAAGTACTGGAGAGTTTAACATCGGTAGCTGAGCGAAGGGTGCTCAGTAGGCTACGGTCAATTATGGATAACTCAGGTTACTATCAATGCAATGCTCCTCAGACAGGATGAAGAGGTCAATACTCCCCAATGCCATTAGGCTTTACAATTCAACCGCCAGGACTTAAGAACTTTTTAAAAGCTATTATTAATGCTTTTTGAGATAGTGATTTAGATGCATATCATATTTTTTACTGAGTTAAGTATTGTATGTAATTAGTTTTGCTACAACAAGTGTATGGGACATTGGAAAAAAGTTGAATTTCCCCATGGGGATGAATAAAGTATCTATCTATCTATCTATCTATCTATGGAAGCTTTCCTCCAGTCCCAGCAACATCATTGTAAATTTTCTCTGTGTTTTTGGATTGTGGATGTAACCAGCGCCAATAGGCCATCATCAGCTAAAGAGAAGTTACTTGTTCACCCACCGGAGTCGGCACCTTCCAGCTCACGGTTCTGTGTCTACCACACGTTTCCACCATCTGGAGTTCAAAGTGAAGCCGCTGCCGACACGTCACTGGCAACAGAACAAACCGCGGGGGTACAGAGAGAGGAGGGAGGCGCCAGCCCGCACACAACCTGGACCCCGTCCGTGCTCCCGGCACCTTCTCACAGCTCAGCGGATCGCGGACGCCAAGCGCTGAAGGTAAAATCGACCTGGTCAAAAGATTTAAATTGGGCGGCGGTGTGGAGCTTGTATTTGGGTTAGGGTTTGTCCAGAAATGTTACAGTGCGACTTTATTTGAGAGTTTTGTTGCCTGGGTTTAGAGTGTGTAAGATCTGCGGATGCAGTCGTTATTCTAAGAAATATTTCTGCGCGATTGTTTCGTTTAAAGGCACGACCCGGTGCTGTGGAAAATCTCAGATTGCGCAGTTCAGTACCAACAGTGTAACACAATCTCTTACACTCATTCACAACTATTTCTCACTGACGCCATTCACACCGCGTGTCTGACTGACACCATTCACACTCAAAGTCTCTACAACACCGCGTGTCTGACTGACTCGGTGCACACCCCGTGTCTGACTGACGCCATTCACACTCTGCCTTGCTGACACTATTCAGACTCGGCATCTCAGTGACACCGTGACACAATCTCAGCCGTAAACATCTCACACACGTTTTCACACACACTTGTGTCACAACCGCACGCAGCACCGTTCAGACACTCAGTGTGGAAACTGTTCTAGTCCCTCTGAAAGGTTTGGTTTCCCAGTGTGGAACCTCTCAACAAGCCCCAACACCCACGGCCTCTCCATTTACAGGCAACAGTGTCAATATATGAGGGGTGATTGATAAGTTCGTGGCCTAAGGTAGAAGGAGATGAGTTATACAGCTCTCTTTATAAGCACATGCAGTTCAACTCTTTGAGTGATTATACAGAAAGCTTGAAGTTAATAACTCATGTTAATAACTCATCAAGGGTGATTGATAAGTTCGTGGCCTAAGGTAGAAGAAGATGAGTTATTAAAATCATTCTGCAGATTGATAGGATTGGTCCTTTGAGGGTCAGCATGGTCCCAATGGGCCGAATGGCTGGGCTCCATTATGTCATCAAGGTGTGTACTCAACCCCTTCCCCATGAGACTGAAGTCAAGTTGCAATATTCCTTCTCACTGGTGGAATCAGGCATAACATACACTTGTTTCTGCACTTCCAGGGTGATCTATGTCCAGGATGACTATGCAGCTCGTATTCCTGGTTCTGTTCTTTGCGTTGGCTCAGAGCCAGAAGCAGCCGGCCAGCGAGCACTGGAAATGGAACTACCGAGAAGGAGGTAGGAGGTCTAGACAGTGAGTCTGTGGCCCCATCACACACACACACAGCGAAGTGCAGATACCATCAGGATGTATAATGGGGTATGAAGGGCGTATAAGTGCATGAATTGGTTGTATAATCGGATGTGGGCAATGTTTGTTGGCATCAATTAATCTGCAAAATGTTGAATTATACAGTGAGGAGCCAAGATTATTGGAATGTATAGTGATGTGTGGAATATGGTGAGAATTGTACTGTGGTGTGGAGAATGTTGCGTTATGTCATGAGATATAGAGAATGTTGGGTTGTGTAACGAGATGTGTAGACTGGTTGTGTAACGAGATGTGGAGACTGGTTGTGTAACGAGATGTGGAGACTGGGTGTGTAACAAGATGTGGAGACTGGGTATGTAATGTGATGTGGAGACTGTCGCATTGTGTAATGAGGTGTGGATACTGTTCAGTTGTGTAATGAAGTGTGGAGAATGTTGGGTTGTGTAATGAGGTGTGGGGATGCAGGGTTGTGTAATGAGGTGTGGGGATGCAGGGTTGTGTAATGAGGTGTGGGGATGCAGGGCTGTGTAATGAGGTGTGGGGATGTAGGGTTGTGTAATGAGGTGTGGGGATGAAGGGTTGTGTAATGAGATGTCAATCTTAAAGCCAAAATCAAAGATGAGTATATTATCATTTGCTGAAATGCATGTCTGCAGAGGTGTAATGAACTCAAAATAGCATCACAAGCAAATAGCATCAGATAAGAACATCCACAAATAAAATACAAATGGAACATACAGTAAATTATACATGTTTTTAACATTAAAAACAAAAAGCAGACTACCTTAATACAAAGTGATCAAAATGGTCACCAATGTGGAGATTACCGGCTGTTTAATGGGGCTTTGGGGGTTGGTGTAATGGGGTGTGGTGAATTTTGGGCTGTATAATGTGGCATGGAGAATCGGCAGATGAAATTTTACCAAGTTGTAGCTCATTATGTTTACTGTGTAACGTGTTGTTACACCCAGCCGACATGGTGAACGTTAATGGGGTCCGCAGCATAACCCGTCTGCTGGACCATTGGGGAAACCGAATCTTCAAGCAAGTTAAGGAGACTGTGCTCAGCAAACCGCAGGAGGTGCTGCCGGACTACGCCAGGTAGGGAGAGGGGAGGAGAGTGCGAGAACGACAGGGAGAGAGAAACAAATGGGGGGAGAGGGGTTGGGGGGGCTGACAAGATTGGGGTTAAAGGGAGAGAGGGAAGAGTGTAAAAGAAAGGAGGAAGGAGTGGGGATAGAGGGAGAGTCAAGGAGAAAATTTGAGAGAGGGAGAGGGGAGAGAGTCAGGCACAGGAGAAATTGGGAAAGTAATGTTGTGGAGACAGAAAAAGGCAAATTAGACAGTGGGGGGAGAGAGAGACAGAGAGAGAGGGGGGAGACAGGTAGAAGAGACAAGAGAAGGAAGAAATGTTGGAGATTGGTAGGGAACTTGAGTTAGGATGAAAGAGAGAGTGCAAAGGGGAAATAGACAGAGAAAACATGGGAGAGAGTGGGGGGAGAGGTTGGAGAAATGGATAAGTACAGAAAGTTGTGAGCTAAGAAAGGGAGAGAGAGCAAAAGGGAAATCAGTTCAGAGGGAGAGAGATGAAAGTGAGAAGAAAAGAGGGAGTCGGTACTTTATTCTTTTTTCGGGGGATGTGGGTATTGGTGACAAGGCTGGTATCTATTGCCTGTTGAACTGATGGGGTGAACCTAACTCCCGTTGACGTAGGAACTCCAATCGTGTGGTTGAGTGGGGAGACCTAGGGCACAGTGACACATCGGGGAGTTGGGATGATGTGCGCTGCGAAGGAAGCCTCCTATAGCCCTGCTCCCTCTGATCTCAGCTATAGGACATGGCCCAGCCTGCGACTGTTGTGACATAAATGACTAAATCTCAGGGCAGGGATGGTCAAAGTATTCACAGAGCCTCTTCAACAGCAAATGAGGTCTCGATCCACGAACCCCACTCGCCCTGCCACTGACACCATCCTCGCCTTGCACCTCATCACCTGTGGACACCAAACATTCGTGGGTGTTTCTGACATTTCCATTTACTCAGTAACTGTAGGGGGTGAGCAAGAAAGTTTTAAAAATGTTATTAAGCAAATAAAACTTGTGCCTTTTTCTTTGTGCGTTGGGCATGTCAACATATTAACACTCAGTTCACATCGCTGAAACTGTCTTAACAAGTAACAACTACCAATCTGTGTACCTTTCACTTGAAGCCAGTGACCCTCCCAGTTTCTACAGATGTGGACTCCACTCTTGGAGCCGATATAAACTGGCACAGGTTCAAGGACAGATCTCCCAGAGCCTGGGAGACTTACAAGGATGTAGCCAGGACTGGAAAATATGAGCTACAAAGAAACATTGGACGGGCCGAGGTTATTTTCTTTGGAACGTAGGAGGCTGGATGGAGATTGAATTAAGGGGCCTGGGAATTACTGTGAGGGTCTGTTTCCTCTTGTAAAGGGGTCAGACACCCTGCGGTGTAGATGTAGAGCATCTTGAAGAAGATTAGAGTTCAGGGGGTGGGTTAAGGTTTTCTTACACCCAGAGGGGGTTAAGCTCTGTCTGAGAGGGTGCGAGAGGCAGATCCCTCACCACTGCGAGATATGTGAGTTGAATCAGGCCATTCAGCCCATCAAGTCTGCTCTGCCATTCCATCATGGAATTTTTTGTATCCATCTCCACCCCACTCACTTGCCTTTGGCGGCACAGTGGTATTACTGTGGTTAGTAATACACTTTACAGTACCAGTGACCCAGGTTCAATTCCCACCACTGCCTGTGAGGAATTTGAACTCTCTCCCCGCGACCGCGTGGGTTTTCTCCGGGTGCTCCGGTTTCCTCCCACAGTCCAAAGACATACCGGTTGGTAGGTTAATTGATCAATGTAAATTGTCCTGTGATTAGGCTGGGGTTAAATTGGGGGTTTCTGGGCAGTGCAGGTTGAAGGGCCAGAAGGCCTATCCTGGGCTGTACCTCAATAAATAAACAAACTTTGACATCCTCACTAATCAAGGACCTATCAACTTCTGCTTTAAATATACCCAATGACTTGCCCTCCACAGCCGCTTGTGGCAACAAATTCCACAGAAAGCCCACTCTCCCCGTAACCCTTACCCCCTGACTAATCAAGGACCTATCAACTTCTGCCTTAAATACACCCAATGACTTGGCCGCCTCAGCCCTCTGTGGGAACAATTTCACCACACTCTGGCTGAAGAAACTGAGTTTTAAAGGGGGACCCCAGGCTGTGACATATCACACTTAACGTGTATCTGGGAAACTGTTCTGGGATAATAAACCACCCTCCTCGCTCTACCTAGCCATTGCTTCCAATCTCAAGAGCTAAGACAAGATAAGATTGATTTTATTTGTTACATGCGCCTCTGAGCATATTGTGGAATGGGCCACTTGTGTGAACGGTTAACACAATCCAAGGATGTGCTGGAGGCTGCCGGCAAGTGTGGCCATGCCCATCGTGCAGTTACCCAACTCGTACGTCTTTGGAATGTGGGAGGAAACTGGAGACCCCAGAGAAAACCCACGCGGTCATGCCAAGAATGTACAAACTCCTCACAGGCAGCGGCAGGAACTGAACCCAGATCGCTGGCGCTGTAATAGTGTTAACTAACCACCGTGCTACTGGGCCAGGCACAGTACTTCCCCTTCCCATGCACTAATCCTGTCTCCTGCCTCTCCCTTTCAGGATTCAGCCCTTCTCCGAAGCTCTCGAAGATCTGTTTCGAGAAGCTCGCGTGCTGAAGAGGCGACTTGGCGATTTGTCCGAGACTCTGTCGGGCCTGGAGCGGGCCGTCGCCCAGGTGGGATACGGGAAACCGGTGAAGATCAAGCGCGTGGTGATGAAGAAGGTGCCGGGGAAGCAGTCCCCCGACCAGAATTCCCGCCGCGCTTCGGCGCAGACCTCGGCCCAGACCTTTGCTCGCAGGAGACCAGCGGGAAGGAGACAACCCGTTGGCAGCAAAAGGAGGAGTTCGAGGGTCAAGGGTCAGTGAAGAGTTGAGTGGTCGGCAAAGGGTTACAAGTGCGATCCGGCGCCGTGAAATGCACCATCCCAGAACACAACCCCGTGCGGGAATTTGAAAACTATTGCTATAATCCTGGCACAACAATCCGCATCCTAAATAACAACAACAACCTTCATTTAAATAGTATCGTCGACAAGGAAACCTTCGTGTTACTGCAAAGCGTAATATTCTGCCCTTCAGTGGAGAGTCAGCCGACAAAATCCAACACCGAGCCGAAGTGGGACGTTTCAGGAGGGAGATTTGGAAAGGGTTAGGGAGGGAATTCCAAGCGTCGGACGCAAACCATTGTAGGCAAGGCCACCAAGGTGAACTCAGCATGTATGGCCCCTCCAGACTGTGGTGAGCTGCCCCCCTCCCCGGACTGTCGTCCCTGCGATGTACTCCCGTTGTGCTGCTGAGCGCAGTGCAGGATGACCAGCTCACGATAGTGTGTGAATTGGAGGCCAACTTTTTTTTTTAATCACTAATTTTTATTGCCAACACCAACAAATTACATTCAATACAACCAGTTGCCGATTACATTTTGACTGTTTAACCCAGCCACCCCCAACCCTCATCCCCATCCCCCTCTCCACCCCTCTCTCTCCCCCCCCCACCCCTCTCCCCTCCACCAACCAACTGAATAGCAGTGCACACACAGAAAGAGCATTCCTATTTTAACAGAAGATCTTTTAAGTTAGATATCAAACTTGTCCACATTAAGATTGTGTTTGGTCGTGCATCATTTACTCTCGCTGATGATAATTCCAGGTAGGAAATGGCCAAAAAGCTCTGAAGCCAGTGAGTACTTGGAATATCATGAGGAGGTTTCCAACGCTGGGCTACAATCTTCTCAGCTGCAGTCAGGTCTGCCAGCCAGACTTTGCGTGTTTTTTCCGTAAGGAAAAGGTGGGAGTCATCATTTAGAAGATGCACAGCGGGGTCCATTGGTAATTGTGCCCCCGTTAGTCCTGTAAGAGTACTGATAACCTTCCCCCACAAACCAAAAACCCCTGGACATTCCCATACAACATGTATAAAAGAGCCAACATGAGCAAAATGGGGGCAAAATGAGCAATGTGGGTCAGGAACCAGTCCCCGTTTGATGTCTAATTCTCGGTGTTAGATATGCTCTATGACAAAATTTCCAGTGTATATACCGATGGTTTGGGTTTCTCGAAGCACCAGCAGCATTATCCCAAATTGCATCCCAGTCGAAGTCTCGTCCCAATTCAGATATGTCCCTATCCCAGGCTTTCATTCCTGATGTGGGCATATATTTCTGGGAGTTTAGTTTATCATAGATATATGACACTATCTGTCTTGGAGCACTCTGTGTCCAACTTAAAATGGGATGGGAAGTGAACTTTTTTATCACGCGGGTAGAAACTGGGCAAACGATTGCTGCGTGTTTTGTAGATGTTGAACTCTGCGGCTAAGTTACATTGGTGGTAGTGGTGGGAATGGACGTTAGCCGATGGCTACCAGTCAGGTACCCTCCCTTCTCCTGGGGTGACGTCCGTACAGGAGGCTCTCAAGGCTGGTCAGTCCTCCGCCCACCACCTTCAGCTGCTTCAGAATCTGAGGCGTTTGCTGATGTCTGTACAGGATTGAGTTCCGTCCAGTGACTGAAGCAGCACACGTCCCCATACAGCAAGCTCTGGATGACCACCAGACGTGGGTTGATAGCTTCAAAGGTACATTTAGTGTCAGAGAAATGTATACAATATACATCCTGAAATGCTTTTTCTTCGCGAACCATCCACGAAAACAGAGGAGCGCCCCCAAAGAATGAACGACAGTTAAATACTAAAACCCCAAAGTCCCCTCCCTCCCGCACGTAAGCAGCAGCAAGCAACAGTCCCCCCTCCTCCTACCGGCAAAAGAAAGCATCGGCCCCCACCACCGAGCACTCAAACGTGAGCAAAGCAACGGCAAAGACACAGACTTGCAGTTACCCCAAAGACTCTGCGTTTCACCCGGTATTCGACACACCACAGGCTCTCTCCCTAATAATGGAGAAAGAGATGTCTCCGTTTCACAGCGAGAGGGGTGACATAACAGACAACTTGTGAGCAACATTCACACCAGCAAAATACCAGAGGGGTGATGGCCTCCATTAGTCGGGGGAATCGAGTTCAAGAGCCTGAAGATAATGTTGCAGCTCTATGAAACTCTGGTTAGACCACACTTGGAGTATTGTGTTCAGTTCTGGTCGCCTCATTGTAAGATAGTAGAGAGAGTACAGAAGAGATTTACCAGGAAGCTGCCTGGTTTAGAGAGCATGCCTTATGAGGATAGGTGGAGTGAGCTGCAGAAGGTGGTTTGATAGAGGTATACAAGATGAAAAGAGGCACAGATCGAGTGGAAAGCAAGAGACTATTTCTCTGGGTAGAATTGGCTAATACAAAAGGATATAAATTTGAGGTGATTGGAGGAAAGTATAGGGGGAATGTCAGAGGTAGTTTTTTTTTACACAGAGAGGTGAGCGCTTGGAACCCACTGCTGGGGTAGATGGTAGAGGGCATATAAGGAATTCATAGATAGGCAGATGGATGATAGAAAATTGGATGACTATGGGAGAGGGAAGGGTTAGATTGGTCTTGGAGTAGTTTAAAAGGTTGCACAACATCATGGGTCATGTGCTGTAGTGATCTACACTCAGTGGCCATTTTATTAGGTACACCTGTACACTTGCTCATTAACGCAAATATCTAATCAGCCAATCAAGTGGCGGCAACTCAATGTGTAAAAGCATGCAGACATGGTCAAGAGGTCCGGGTGTTGTTCAGACCAAACATGAGAATGAGAAAGAAATGGGATCTAAGTGACTTTGACGGTGGAATGATTGTTGGTGCCAGACGGGGTGGTTTGAGTATCTCAGAAACTGCTGACCTGCTGATTTTCACACGCAGCTAGTCTCTAGATTTTACAGAGAATGGTGCAAAGCACAGAAAAGCACCCGGTGAGCAGCAGTTCTGTGGGCAAAAATCCCTCGTTGATGAGAGAGGTCAGGGGCGAATGTCCAGACTGGTTCAAGGCGACAGTAACGTAAATGACCACGCGTTACAGCGGGGTGTGCAGAAGGACGCGCAACATGTGGAACCTTGCAGTGGAGGGGTTACAGCAGCAGATCACAGGAGGTACCTAATAAAGTGGCCACTGGGCTATGAAATATGTTCTATGTCTTATGACCTTATTTACAACACGACCTCCACAGCCGCCTGTGGCAACAAATTCCACAGATTCACCTAAAGAGTTTCCTCCTCATCTCCGTCCTAGTACAACACCCCTCTATTCTGAGACTGTGCCCTCTAGTCCTAGACTCTCCCACCACAGGACACATCCACTCTATCAAAGCCTCTCCCCATTCAATAGGTTTCGATGAGGTCACCCCTCATACTTCTGAATTCCAGCGAAAAGAGGCCCAGAGCCGTCAAACACTCTTCATATGACAGGCCGTCCAATATCCTGGAATCATTTCATGAGCCTCCATCGAACCCTCTGCAGTTTCAGCGCATCCTTTCTAAGAATAAGGGGCCCAAAGGTGCTCACAGTAGGCCTCACCGGTGTGGAGGGGGTCCTCCGCCAGCACCCAGAGGAAACCCATGCAGTCACGGGGAGAACAGCCAAAGTACTTACGGATACTTGGACGGGAATTGAACCCAGAGCGGTGACTGCTGCCGCTGCGAAGCGTCATGTTCACCGCTACGGGGCAGGACGAGGTTGTAAAGTGAAGGGGTGGGGTATAAGGGTGTTGTTTAATTGTAGGATGTATGCACAGGGTCCTTGGGGACTCGAACGCTGCAAGTCAGATGTGGACGGGATATTTTCCGATGGGTTCACATGCATTGTACACAGAGAGTGTGTGTGTGTGTGTGGAGCGTGTTGAGATGGCGCGGGGCAGAGATAAAGCAGGTACTGGGCTGAGGTAGGCGATGCTACAGGGATGAGAAAATCAATGGAGATGATTTGTGATGAGGGTTTAATAAAATGCTACACACGGCACAAGCATTTTAGTTCCCTCTCAGACTGCGGTAAATGGGGAGAAGCATTCAGTGGCCAAAGAAGGAGAGACAATAGTTTCTCTTTTTCTGGTAATTATTTAGAGGAGACCGCCATTCCCGATTAATTGGACTCAGACTCGTTCGCCAATCACATTTTATTTACTTGTGCACCCCGTGCCCCCCGCGTAACCAAACTATTCTGAAGTCTGAACTGAGAAATACCATTTTTATTCAAAATTAACTGACGGCGTGTGTTCGACTTCCTTACTGGCGAGATCAATCACTCTTCACAATGCGGCCGCTAAAAGTCAATAGAAACTACAAGCTAACAGCCGATGAGACTCCGAGGTTAGTCATTACCCCTCCGCTGGTGCGGCTGCCCCTTCCATTGTGTCCCTATCTCATCTCAGGACCAGTCCCCTGCTGCTCGGAGGGAGGGTTTGCCCCTCAAAGGCCCTTATTGCCTGGGCTGACTTTACCCTAATCTGCAAACCATCCTTGCCTGGACGTTGTTAACCCTTGCATTGCCGCAACATCCACAAAACCTCTTCGGCAACGGAGAAGTGGGGGGAGGAAGATACAACGGCGGCCGGCTGGAGTGGGCGCCAGTCTGAACTCGGGCAATGGTGGCGTGGGACAGAGGAACAGGAAAAGAGTGAGGGTATATCAGGAAAGGGTTAGGATATATCCGCGATGGGGCACCGGAGGCAGAGTGAAGCAACACCGAGAAGAGAACCAGTCTCAGAGGGCCTACAGTGTTGGTTGGAAGTCCCTGGGGTCTGTGGGTCATTTCCACTGAGCCCCAGTGAGACCATCTCCAGGCTCACCCAGGTAAGCATTCCATGCAGAATCACCTCTTGGAGAACAGGCAAATACAATGTCAGGAGATGTATTGTCACGCTCTCTTTTGGTAGTAGGGATAAAAGCACAGATTATTTTCTAAACGGGGAGAAAATTTTTAAAATCTGAGGTGCAAAGGGACTTGGTGAGTCCTCACAGGATTAATTTGCCGGCTGTGAGGAAGGCGAATGCAATGTTAGCATTCATTTCGAGAGGACTAGAACATAAATGCAAGGATGTAATGTTGAGGCTTTATAAGGCATCACTCGGAGTACTGAGAGCAGTTTTGGGCCCCTTATTTAAGAAAGGATGTGCTGACATTGGAGAGGGTTCAGTGATTGATTCCAGGAATGAAAGGCTTATTGTATGAGGTGCGATTGATGGCTCTGGGCCTTGCTGGAATTTAGAAGAATGAGGGAGGACTTATTTGTGGAGTGGATGTTTCTTTTGGCGGGGGAGTCTAGGACCAGAAGGCACAACCTCAGAATAGAAGAAAGACCATTTGAACTGAGATGAGGATTAATTTCTTTAGCCAGAGGGTGGAGAATTTATGGAATTCTTTGCCACAGGTGGCTGTAGAGGCCAGATCATTGGGTGTATTTAAGGCGGAGGTTGATGAGTTCTTGTTACGGGGAAATGGATCAGCCATGGTGGAGCAGACTCGATGGGCCGAGTGGCCTAGATCTGCACCTGTTACCTATGGTCTGGTGGTTTAGAAAGCAATCACTTTTTGGGAAAGAGCCCATCTACAAGATCCACTCGTAGAGTATTGCCTTGTCTGGGATGATGTTATTCACAGGGAGTTAAACCAAGTCCCTACTGGATGGACACAAGGTGACCCAGAGCATTGTGGGAAGAATAGAAAGTCCTGACCACTACTCTCAATATCATCACAAATCATCTGTGCAACTGGAATCTTGCACTGCATAATAAATCAGCCATGGTTTGCATTACAGTAGTCAGTACAATTCATGGTGAATCATTGCTTAATGGTTCGAGGTGACATTGTGGAGACTGCAGCAAATCAAGGGGGAAGAGAGCATCCAGACAAGAATAGGTTACAGACAGTGTGTGCAGACAACCCAGGCAGAAAGGTGACCTGCAGTACTGTGCAGAACTCTGAGGCACATATATAGATAGCCAAGACTTCTGTGCAGTACTGTATTTGTCAATGTGGAGCAGGTTTGTAAATCTGGCGAGAGCAGAGGATGTTGGGAATGGCGAGGATGGGGTGCCATAGGAGGGGCTTGGGACAAGAGTACCCAGGTTGAGGAATGGTACCGGTGCACACCCAGACCTGAGAAACCAGACAAGATCACTTGATTCCAAACAATTAGTTTATAGATCATTACAGAATGTCTCTCTGGAGCTTCCCACTCTCTCCCCTCTCCCTTCCCCTTTTTCTAACTGTTCCTGCCCCCTTCCCACTCTCAGTCCACAACAGAATCAGGTTTATCATCACTCACATATGTCATGAAACTTGTTTTTATTTTGCAGCAGTACAGTGTAATACATAAAAATATTACAGTCTTAAGCATCATATACGTGTGACCAAGACTTTTGCACAGATAAATACACAAAATTCCAGGGGAACTCAGTAGGTCAGGCAGGGCCAATGGAAATGGACAAACAATCAATGTTTTGGACCGAGATCCTTCTACAGGACTGGGAATGAAGGGGGGAAGACGTCAGAGTAAAAAGATCTGCGGGGGGTGGAATTGGGAAAGGATAGCTAGAAGGTGATAGGTGAAACCGGGTGGGAGGGAAAGGTCAAGGACAGGAGATGAATGGTCCTTAAAGGAGAGGAGAGTGGACCATAGGAGAGAACAGCTTCCCTTTGAACAGCAGGGATTTGGATCCATTTGGGAAACCCAGACAAGTTAAGGATGCAAACAAAGGATTCTAGGATTACATTTACTATTGGTCGGTAACTCTGAAGTATTATTGACCATAAACACGCAGGTTCTGTTGGCTATTAACACCCGTACCACTGTAATAGGGAATGTGTTTACCAAAGGAAGTGTAAGGCACTCCTTCCCTCCGCTAGCCTGCAGGTCACCCCGGGGCAAGGTGGAACACTGCTTAGCCCCCCTACCCCCTTCCAATCAGGGACACATGAAACCATGGGTGGGTGGTCGTATGAGCAGCCGGTGCATATCACAAGTCCTGGCGATGCGACCACTGACGCCAGGCAGACAATCTCTGAAGAGTATTGATAATGGCCGGGGTCACCCGTTTTGTAACTGCCCAGAGGATGGCAAACGACGACTGTAGAAAGATTTACCAAGAATGATCATGGTCACGGAAGGTCCATGATCGCTCACGTCATACGGCGCGGCACATAATGAACGATCATTGTAGAGTGATTGGTGACTGATTATGCAAATGGAGAACGTGACCATCCACGAGGTTAACAATTGGTCAGTACCCGTATCCAACGAGTCAATTTCTGTATAAAGATGACGTATCTGTGTTCAAACTTCAGAACAGCTTGGCTGAAGGGGGGAGGGGGGAGAAGAGTGCCACCGTAGTGTAGTGGTTAGCACAACGGTTTAGAGTACAGGTGACCCAGGTTCAATTCCCACCACTGCCTGTAGGAGTCAGTACATTCTCCCTGGGTTCTCAGGGCTCGTATTGTTCTCCTTGAGCACAAAGAAAATAAAGAGTGATCAACAAACGAGTGCAAGTTTTCACGGTTCTGACAATATGACATTCTATAAATGCAATTTGTTGTGTTGTGACGTAATATCTTCAGTGTTGCTGGTTCCTCTGGGCAAAACCCCAGTGAAACGTGGATTCACTAACTCCAGGAGACAGATAATACTGCAGGCCCTCAGCACGACAGGCACAGAGTTCAGTCAACGTTCCAACGAAGGATCGGCAACCTGAAATTGCAGCTCTTGCTTCTCCTCGCACAGACACCACCTGGCCGGCTGAGCGTCTCCAGAATTTCCCTCAGATTCCCAGCATCTGCGGTATTTTTTTTTTGAAGCTCAGCTCCGTAATCAGACCGTGAAGGCCCGGCTGTCTCCTGACGTGCAAATGTAACACTGGCTGCTCCTTCTGCTGCTCCGCACCTCAAGTCAAAAAAAAATGTCAGCACGTGCCATCTTATAATAAAAAGATTAGTTGCTTCTGGGTTGTGTTTTGTTGCGAAGGAGTATTGTGGGCTAGCAGCACTCACAGTGGACCCGTATTCCTGACCTGGTCGAAGCTTGGAGGAGCACCGCCATATTCCGTCTGATTTAGCTTCCAATCTGACGGCGTGAATATCAATTTCTCCCCATCCCCCTTCGCTCTTCTTCCATTCCTCATTCTGTCTCCTCCTTTCATCTCTCTTCTTCTTACCTGTGTTCTTCCTCTCCATCTCCCATGAACCACTCTCCTTTCCTACCAAATGCCTTCTTCAACCTTTTATCCTTTCCACCTTGCTCCTCACTTCAACACCCCCCTCTCCACCCACCTACCTTCCCCCTCACGTCTTCACCTGTCACCTGCTACCCTGTTCTCTTCCCCCCCACCCACCGTATGCTGGCTTCTTCCCCCCTTTCTTTCCAATCCCGATGAAGGGTCTCGGCCTGAAACATCAACTCTTTATTCCTTTCCACAGACACTGCCTGGCCTGCTGAGTTCCTCCAACATTTTGTGCGTGTTACTGGATTTCCAGCTTCTGCAGAATCCCTCGTGCTTTAAACGAGGAGAATCCTGACCGTCTTAGCTGCACGGTTGTGGGCCCAGCCCGCAGTGCCAGTAGCGCACTCAAGGGGACAGCAGGATGTGTGGGATGGCCACTCTTCCACCAGCCTGTCCGCAGGTCCTTCCAAACCCCTTTGCAATCCTGGCGGAGAACAGTTAAATCCAGGAGTGGGAGTGGGTTCACTGGCAGATGAAGATGGGAAAACCCCAGGGATCGTGCTTTAGAAAGGACTTTGGTTCCGTGGGCATCAAATGGGACTTGAACTAGAACTCTTAACGGCTGAAGCACGTCATCGTCGTGGCCTGATGCACGTGTTGAAGGTTCGTGGCCGGGGGGGAGAGCAGAGTGGAGGGCAAGAGGGTGAGGGGGAGAGGTGAGGAGAAGGGAGAGAGAAAAGGAGAGGAAAAGAGTGGAAGAGAAGAAAAAGAGAGGGGGAGAGAGGGGATGGGGAGAAAAGGGGAGGAGGAGAGAAGAGGAGGTGGAGAGAAGACAAGGGGGAGAGAAGAATGGAAAGTGAGAGGGTGAGGGGGAGAGAAGGGGAGAGGGTGAGGGTGGCAGGGGAGAGAGAAAAGGAGAGAGGGAGAGAATAGGGGAGAGAGAAAAGGAGAGGGAAAGAGAGGAAGAGAACAGGAGAGGGGAAGAGAGAGAAAATGGATAAAAGGAGAAGGGAGAGAGAAAGCTCGTCACAGCCTGAGGAAACCTCTCCGTGTTGTAGTTCGGACCGGAACGTTGACACGTGGGTGAGTGAGTCAATGTGCTGGAGAAGGGAGTGTGCAGGTGCGATTGAGTAAAAAGGGAGTATCCCTCGGTCTCACTGGCTCTGCTCACCCGATGTGGTGTCGGGTATAACCACACTCCTTAGAAGGGGAAGGGCGGCAAATATTTGCCAGTCTACAGTAGCGGATCGGCAGTGGCAGGTTCAAATTCTGAGGTGTTAAAATATCTAATCACCTGTCTGTACACAGTCGCAATCAGTTTCAAAGGAGACTGAGGAGGTCCGGCTTGGCGTCAAACACTCCTAACAAACTTACAGATGTAGTGTTGGAAGGGTCCTGACTGGCTGCACCATGGTCTGGTACAGCAATTCTAATGTGCAGGAATGTAAGAAGCCATGGGCTCTGCTCGAATCCTCACAGGCAAATCCCTCCCTTCCACTGATAGTATCTATGGGAGGCACTACCTCAAGGAGACAACGTCCATCATCGAAGATCCCCACTGCCCAGGCCAGGCCATTAACACACAGTTACCATTGTGCAGGAGGTTACTAAGTCTGAAGCTCCACACCACCAGGTTCATGAACATTTATTTCCGGTTCTTGAATCAACCGACACAACTCTAAGACTACTTTGATCACTCTGCACTAAAGTGGACTTTGGTCCTGATTGTGCTCTTTCTGGTACAAGGTTTGGCTTGGCATCAAACCCTCCTAACAAACCTGTACAGAGGTAGTGTTGGAAGCAGCTTGTTTAATTTGTTATTTTGCTTTGTGAACCGTGCTTATGAGGTGCGACATGACCGTGATGCTGCTTCAGGTAAGTTTTTCATTGCAGCCGTGCGTACACACGGTCGTGCACGTGACAATAAACTTGACTTTAACTGTATCCCCTTCCCCTCTTCCTGCTCCGTTTCCAATGTGTTCCGGTGAGGGGGTAGATGTGCCTCCTCACACACTTCAAAGATAACATAATCGATACAAACGGAAGCCACAACACATCCATGCTTATGATAATAGTTTATTCTGAGGATTAGTTCAAAAGGGGAGTAGTGATCACAACAAAACTTTGCGAGTGAGTACATTTCACATAACTACTGCTCGAAAGGCAGTTTGCATTTCAGTGTTCTTGCTACCCACGACAAAGTTAATTATAAAAAGGATCCAGTGCTTTCAGAGAAGAGAATACACTCTTCTTGGGCTTTCAGCCAGGGACAGGTATCAATTGTAACAAGAATTGATTATAGCTGACGTTTCGATGACAAACTCGGCCATCTTGATGAACTAGACAAACCCTGAGGATTAGCTCTATTCAGTGAGACACTTCTCTCCCCCCATTCGGTGACCAATGATCTGTCTCAGCTTACCCTCCCCCCCCCGGGACATTTCAAGGCACAGGAGCTCCACTCACTGTGAATTCGGCTGCACGCCCAATCCCCCATTTTCCCTCTTCAAAAACCACACTTCATTCCTCCTGCCGATGGGCTTCATGGGAGGGTCATAGCCGATGCAGTAGTAGAAGTCACGATGGTAGGGCACGGCATCGCCCAGCGCAGTCCGCAGCTTTGCCGCACACTCGACGAACTGGGCCTCTTTGGCGTAGCCACCAAACTGCCTGCGGGGACAAACAGGGGAGGAGTCTCTCCTGTGCACGAGGAGCTCAGCAGGTCAGGAGAAATCAGCGGGTTATGGAGAGGAATAAACAGTCGCCATTTCAGGCCAAGACCCATGAAATACCATCGCCCTGGCAGCCGAGGGCGGCCGTCTACCACCGAAAAGCTCCTAGACCTACCTCACAAGTGCCAGTCACAGTTCTCCATAGGCACAGATCAGATTACAGTGCCTATAAAAAGTATTCAACCTCCTTGGAAGTCTTCGTGTTTTATTGTTTTACAACATTGAATCACAGTGGATTTAATTTGGCTTTTTTGACACCGATCAACAGAAAAAGACTCTTTTGTGTCAAAGCAAAAACCAATCTCTACAAAGTATTCTAAATTATTTAGAAATGTAAAACACAAAATAATTGATTGCTAAGTATTCACCACCCACCCCCTTCAACATGACGCACCAAAACATCACTGGTGCAGCCAATTGCTTTTAGAAGTCACATAATTAGTTAAGGTATTAACTAGCTATATGTAAACCTGTGTGTAGACACGGTGTTTCAATTGATTGTAGTAAAAATACACCTGTACCTGGAAGGCCCAACTGCTGGTGAGTCAGTATCCTGGCGAAAGCTACACCACGCAGACAAAAGATTACTCCAAGCAACTCCATGAAAAGGTTATTTTAAAGTCAGGAGATGAATACAAAAAAATTTCCAAGTCACTGAATATCCCTTGGAGCACAGTTAAATCAATCATCAAGAAGTGGAAAGATTATGGCACAGCTGTAAATCTGCCTAGAGCAGGCTGTTCTCAAAAACCGGGTGATCATGCAAGAAGGGGACTAGTGAGGGAGGTCACCAAGAGACCGATGACAATTCTGGAGGAGTTACAAGCTTCAGTGGCTGAGATGGGAGAGACTGCACATACAACAACTGTTGCCCGGGTGCTTCACCAATCACAGCTTTATGGGAGAGTGGCAAAGAGAAAGCTACTGTTGAAAAAAGCTCACGTGAAATCTCAGCTAGAGTTTGCCAGAAGGCACGTGGAGACTCTGAAGTCAGCTGGAAGAAAGTTCTCTGGTCTGATGAAGCCAAAATTAAGCTTTCTGGCCATCAGACTAAACTCTATGTTTGGCGTAAGCCAAACACCGCACATCATCAAAAACAAACCATCCTTACCGTGAGCATGGTGGTGGCTGCATCACGCTGTGGGGATGCTTCACGGCTGCAGGCCCTGGAAGGCTTGTGAAGGTGGAGGGTAAAATGAATGCAGCAAAATACAGGGAAATCCTGGAGGAAAACCTGATGCAGTCTGCAAGGGAACTGCGAATGTGGAGAAGATTTGTTTTCCAGCAAGACAGTGACCCCAAGCATAAAGCCAAAGCTACACTGGAATGGTTTAAAAACAACGAAGTTAATCACCTGGTGTGGCCAAGTCACAGTCCAGACCTCAATCCAATTGAGAATTTGTGGCTGGACTTGAAAAGGGCTGTTAACTTGCAATCTGACAGAGCTTGAGCAGTTTTGTAAAGGAGAATGTGGAAAAATTGCAGTGTCTAGATGTGCAAAGCTGATAGAGACCTATCCACACAGACTCAAGGCTGTAATTGCTGCCAAAGGTGCATCTACTAAATACTAACTTGAAGGGGGTGAGTAATTATGCAAACAATCATTTTGTGCTTTATATCTGTAATTAATCTTTGTAGAGATTACTTGTTTCTCCCCTGAACATTAACAATATCTGGCACGCATCTTCTCACCCAGGAAGATGTTAAATCCTCCAACACTATTCTAGAGGGAAACTGTCTCTGAGATCCTGGGCTAATTTCATTTCATCAACCTACCACAGCTCAGCTTAGAACATAGAACATAGTCATTTACAGCATATTACAGGCCCTTTGACCCACAATGTGGTAACGTATTCTAGAAACTGCCTAGAACCATCCTATCACATAGCCATCTGTTTTTCTAAGCCCCATGTACCTATCTAAGAGTCTCTCAAAAGGTCCTATTGTATCCACCCTCACCACCGTTACTGGCAGAGCATTCCATGTACCCACCATCTGTGTGAAAAACTTACTTCTAACATCTCCCTTATGCCTACTTCCAAGCACCTTAAAACTAAACCCCCCCTCGTGTTCGCCACTTCAGCCCTGGGAAAAAAGCCTCTGGCTATCCACACGATCAATGCCCCTCATCATCTTGTACACCTCTGTCAGGTCACCTCTCATCCTCTGTCGCTCCAAGGAGGAAAGGCCGAGTTTGCTCAGCCTGTTCTCATCACTTTCACGTTAATGCTTGTGGAGTCTTTCAGGAGATTAACTGGCTGTTGGTTCTAATGCTACTTGATTACTTGAGTACTTGATCGGTTGTTAAGTATACTGGGACATCCTGTGGTGAAAGGTGCTACGGAAACGCAGGTCTCCTCCATGCCCTGCTCGGGAAAAACTTCACCTCCTGCTCTGACCACTGGCTGGTAGGAGGTGGGCCAAAGCTGCCTCCTCCAGCCAACTGCGCCATCTGAGCAGGGGGGGGGGGGGGGGTCCCTCGCCTTCTGGCACTGAGGGAGGGACTCCTCACATGCGATATGGCCGAACAGCCCGCCACCTCAAACCCAGATCCTTGGCATCACAGACAAGTGTAAGTGTGTCCCCATTTACCTACAGATGCTGGTGACCTTGGTAAGTGAGAAATCCCACCCAGTCCCTCCCCCTCCCCGGCTGAATTCCAGCCCCCCCCCCTCCCCAAGGCTAGTCAGACTGGAGACCAGCAGCCGACCCGTTCAGCCGTAATCCCCACCTACTTCAGCCTTCAATGGACTCACGTTGAGTAGACCGTGAACTCCTCCAGCCGCTTGATCTCGATGCTCTCATCCGTTGGCTTGGGAGCGTTCTCCTGGAATTTGCTGGGGATGCGAACTTGGACCTCGATGGAGGGCTGCAGGCTGCCGTCCTCACTTGGGTGGACTTTCATGCTGACCGGGGCAGTCATTCCTAACTGCAGGCCTAGGGAAGAGCAGCGGACGTTTAGACACTTAACCTCAGGCAGCTCGAGGCTGAACCTTCCCTTCTAACTCAGAAGAAGGACATCTTCCATTCAGGCTCCCAGAGCATTCCCACCAACCCCATTCTCCCAGAACATATTCTCTCCCACTGGGGTAACTTACTGAGGCATCTACCTGTAACCTACTTATGCTCCTACCTACCTACCTCCTTGGGGGAAAATTACTTACTTACTGCCCAGTACGCCACTGGAGCTTAGGGCAGTGATGAAGGTCCTCCATCTCTGGCAGTGTCCATGGCTTCCTTCATCGTGTCAGTAGCTTCCTCTCGGTTTTCGTACTGTCTCCAAACCCAACGACAAGGTTGTGTGGCCCTCTTGGAGGTGGGGGAAATTACAGCGACCAACCAGCTCACCTTTGAGACGTGGAAGGAAACCAGAACACAGGAGGGAAACCCACGTGGTTGCAGGGCAAATGCGCAGACTCCGTGGAGGAGGACCTGAGGTAAGGATCGAACCCAGGACCACTGGGTCAGCGAGACCCTAACCACAATGCCAGTGCTGTCCCAACTCTCACCACCCCATTCAATCACCATCTCTGCACCAAAAAATCTATTTATCTTCAAATCCATTGCAAGAACAGAAGAAAACGCGGCGGGAGGGAGTAGGCCGTTGGGCTCCTCAAGACTGCGCTGCCTTTTGATATGGTCTTGGCCGATCTATTCTGGTCACAACTCTGGTCATAACCGCAACCATCAGAGAGATAACATCAGTCACCACAATTCTAAACTGATTCTACAAAACTACAGACCCACTTTGAGACTCTTTACAACTCCTGCTCTCAGTATTATCTTTTATTTGCACAGTTTGCCTTCCTTTGCACGTTGGCTATTTGCCAGTTTATGTAAGACTTTCCTCATACACTCTGTTCTGGAATTTTGCCCGCAGGAAAAGGAATCTCAAGGCAGCATACAGCTCAGGTTAAATATCACTGACAAATATCGTGAAATTTGCTGTTTTTGCACAGCAGCACAGTGCAAAGAAAGTGATGTGTTGTTCATGGGTTCAATATCCTTTCAGTAATCGGATGGCAGAGGGGAGGAAGCTGTTCCTGAATCGCTGAGTGTGTGTCTTTAGACTCCTGTACTGTGATAATGAATTTTACTTTGAACTCCCCTTCTGTGCAGTTTCCAGGGTCCTCAGTTCCTTGATCCAAATATTTATTGATCTCAACCTTAATAAATCTCCGAGGCAGAGAATTCCAGGGATTCACCACTGTCTGAGAAAAGAAACTTCTACACAGCTTGGTTTTAAATGACCAAAATCTCACTTTGTAGCCTCACCCCTGACTTGTGACCTTGTGACAAGGGGGAATCATCTCAACTCTGCCCTGTCAGCCCCCCCCCCCCCCATTAGGATCTCATCAGATCACCAGCCCCTGCAAAATACAGACTCAAACAGGTTAGCCCCTCTTGGATAAGAGTTCATAGTTTCACTCCCTCCTAATCTACTGATCTGTCCCAGTCCTACCATCCGATGTCAAAAAAAAAAACTTGGGGCTGGTGGAAATCAGAGGGCCAGAAATGGGGGAAGACAGAAAGGAATTTGTACGTTTAAGTGCAATAACACAGAGTGCAGTGTCCGGCAGTCTCTGCCTCCTTCCCTGTCCTATCTTCTGCCTTTAAATATCACACGGTGTGTAACGACAGAGACATCCTGACCTGAAACATCAGCTGTCCATTTCTCTGCCTGACCCGCAGAGTTCCTCCAGCAGATTTTTTATTTTGATGTTGGGGTGGTCTGGCTGGCAGACGTTTCTTCACCAGTCGAGGTGACGTCCTCAACACGTAGTTGTTGGTGTTTCTCTCTGGGAGTGCTCGCGTTGATATAGCCCCCGTTCACTTGCCTCGGTCCTGGTTGCTACTGTTTCAGTGAGCCTTTGGGGTCCATTGGCTTGCGTTTCTTTGGCATTTAGGGGTTCGTATGATACGTTTGTTTACAGAGTTATCAGAAGGGAACCATGCTTCTAAAAATTCCTGTGCCTGCCTTGTGGTTGCCTGCTCCAGATCCCGGCATCCGTGGCCTCCTTTGCCTCCAGTTCAAAGTGTCCCTCCGTCTCTGATCAGAAGCCCCGATTCCCCTGCCTTTATTTTATCACTGGCCACAGTATCTACGGCTCACGGCACAGTACAGGCCCTTCAGCCCACAATGCTATGCCGACCTTTTAACCTACTCTAAAACCAACCCAGTCCTTTCCTCCCACGTAGCCCTCCATTTTCCTATCATCCACATGCCTAGAAGTTTCTTAAATGCCCCTAATGTATCTGCCTCTACGTACAGGGCATTCTGAGTGGACGGAAGTTTAGGAGAGATGTCAGAGGTCCCCTATTCCCAACCCTAACCTCCACATCTCTCTGCTGGTGCATACCCCAACAAACTTTGACTCATATTGCCACAAACTCTGGCCCAGCCGTGCTGCCAGGCCCCCCTTATCCCTTCCAATCCCTCACCTCCATCCCTGAACCTTACCCTTAACCCTAACCTCCACACCCCTCGACTGGCCTGCGCTCCCAGACCCACCAGGACCCCCTCTCCCCTCCGTCCCCCAACGTACTGCCAGGGGTGGTGGTAGAGGTTGCTACATCAGGGACACTTAAAGAGACCCTCAGATGGGTACATGGATGAAAGGAAACTGGTGGGTTGTGGGCTGTGTGGGAGGGAAGGGTTAGATTGATCGTGGAGTGTGCTGACAGGTCAGCACCTCGTGGGTCAAAGGGTCGGTACTGTTCGATGGGTCGAAGTTGCTGCTTTGTGGTTGTAGTCACTGGGATGGGGCGAATACAGGGCCAAGTTCCATTCTCCCAATACCTCCTTCGTTGCTCCCTCCGACGTACTTGAGCAGCCTCACTGCGCCTTCGCCCGAGCTCTCGTCGAATGGCTTCCCACTGATGGTGACAGTGGCGTAGTTGCCAGGTTCGTATCGCCTCTCCTCGTAGTCCAGCTCTCCCTGTGGGGAAAGTCGAAGGGCAGAATGAAACTCCGTCAGATCAGGACGTTCGTGCACTCAGAGACAGTAACTGGCGATCTCTGCCGTCGTCTTTGGTCTGCCTCGTATCTTTACAGCTCTCACACAGCACGTGACAACTCACTAAAACAGAACGCTTGTAATTCCCGTGTGAATTTGACACCTCACAGGATTTCAACTGAACTTGAACGCATTTTCCTTTGGTTTTTACATTGCACCATTAACCCTTAGGGGCACAACACTACTACAGCGCCACTGTCTGTAAGGAGTTTGCACGCTCTCCCTGTGACCATGTGGATTCCCTCTGGGTGCTCTGGTTTCTTTCCAAAGATGTTCGGCCAATTGGTCACAAGGGACGGTGCGGGCTTGTTGGCCCAAAGGACCTGTTACAGTCCGATATCTCCAGATAAGACCATAAACTCAGTAATTACACTCTGTTAACTAATAATTACTCTATTACCCTTTGTCACCCTTGGACTGTAAAGGCCTTTCACTCTCTATAATTTGTTTTATTAATTGACTTTTCCTTAGGAAGGATATCAGGCTTTAAATCTCCTCTGACATCAGTGTTCACCTTCGCACGATCATCTGATAGCTCTTTGTCTCAACGCATCTAACATGAAAGCCAGTCTACGCTCTGCCTACGCTTCCCTCTGCCTCAGTAGAAGAGCCAATATATTCAAATCCCATCCCAGAGGAGGGAGAGTGAAGATCTGGCTGAGTGGAGCCACAACAACAGCCTCTCACTCGATGTCAGCAGGACCGAGGAGCTGATGATTGACTTCAGGAGAAGTCCACAGGCCAGTCTTCACTGCGGGAGCAGGGGAGGAGAGAGTCAGCCACTCGAAATTCCTCGGTGTTATCACATAGAGGACCTGTCTGGACAGTCTAAGTGAAATTACGAAAAAAGCACGGCAATTCCTCTACTTCCTTAGAAGTTTGCGACGAATTGGCATAACTTTGCCAAACTTCTACAGATGTGTGGTGAGAATATATTAACAAGGTGGATCATGGCCTGGTATGTGAACGCCAATGCCCTTGAACAAAAGATTCTACAAAAAAGTCATGGATATGGCCCAGCCCATCACGGGTAGAGCCCTCCCCACCATTGAGCACATCTACACGGAGCATTGTCGCAGGAAAGCAGCATCCATCATCAGGGACACCAACCACCCAGACCATGCTCTCTTCCTGCAACTGCCATCAGGAAGAAGGTACAGGAGCCTCAGGACTCACACCACCAGGTTCAGGAACAGTTATTACCCCTCAACCATCGGGCTTTTGAACCAAAGGGGGTAAATTCACTCAACGTTCTGGGTAGGCATGTGGATATAAGGAAGATGGAGGGATACGGACACGGAGTAGGGAGGAGGGATTAGTGTTTGGGTGTTTTTGATTTGCTTTTAGCTGGTTCAGCACAACATTGTGGGCCGAATGGCCTGTTCCTGTGCTGTACTGTTCTGTGTTCTAACAGAACCGCGGCCACGCCCACCCCTCAAGGACTGTGCAGCAGATCAAGGCGGCAGCTCACCCGCCATCTTCTCACAGGCAACTGAGCAATGAAACCCTGGCTCAGCACGCGAAACCCACATCGCTTGGATGGGAATCACCGCAGCACACCGAGTCTGAAAACCTTTTGCTTGTGGGCTATCAGATAGACCATTCCCTACACAATGCTGAGATACATCCTAGAATGCGCTGGGACACATCATGGGTGACGTAACCTGGGGTCATCGGGTGTTTCAGGTCTTTCCACATCAGACACCCTCACCCAGGCGACCCAGCCAAGGTTACATAGAACAGTACAGGAACACAGGCCATTCGGCCCACCATGTAGTGCTGAACCAGCTTAAAAACAAATCAAAAAACCTAAAAACACTAATCCCTCCTACCTACACCATGTCCATGTCCCTCCACCTTCCTCACATCCATGTGCCTTTCCAAACGTCTCTGAAAAGCCTTTCGTAAACAAGAGGAAATCTGCAGGTGCTGGAAATCCAGAGCAACACACACCAGATGCTGGAGGAACTCAGCAGGCCAGGCAGCACCTGTGGAAAAGAGTGAACGGTCGACATTTCAGGCCGAGACCCTTCAACAGAGTCTTGAAAGCCTCCAATGTATTTGCCTCTACCACCGTACCAGGCAGCGATTCCACCACTCTCCGAGTAAAAAACTTACCTTTACTTTGTCACCAAACAATTGATACTAGAGCGTACAATCATCACAGCGATATTTGATTTTGCACTTCGCACTCCCAGAAGTACAAATCAAAGTAAATATAATAAAAATCTAAATTATAAATCGTGTTAGAAAATTATGAAAAACCTCTCACATCCCTCTGAACATTCAATCCTTGCCCTCTTGTATTAGACATTTCAACCCTACAAAACAGTTATTCTTTATCTATGCCTCTCACAGTCTTGGAGAGCTCTATCAGATCTCCCCAGCAGCACTGGTCCATGGGTCTCACCCCTTGATCCACGGCTATCTGGAGGCTCGCTCGTCAGCCTCCGTGACGCTCCCAATGGCTCTTCTCTTTACAGACCCGAAATGTCAAGGAGTGAGGAGGTTCTGCACAGTGGGCAGCCAGCAGAACCTCTACACCCCACCTCTATAGGCTCATATCGTGCCCTCCACTCCTGCTCTACCAGCTCCTGGTACTTGATTTTTTTAATGTTCAAATGCTTCCCCAATCCGGTCTTCCCAAGGCACCGTCAGTTTTACTGTGACCTCCTGCTTCGAGGTTTCTGACTGAGTGACCATGTCAGGCCGCAGGGATGATGATGCGATGAAGTTGGGGAACTTCAATTGCTTGTAAAGATCAACTTTTAGTTGCCAAACACCACGGCAAGCAAGCCTGCTGGTGGAGGCTGAGGCTAGTCTCCAGCCTGTTCCCGATGTCGGGGGAGTCCAGAACCAGATGCCACAGTTTAAGAATAAGGGGTAGGCCATTTAGAATGGAGTTGAGGAAAAACTTTTTCACCCAGAGAGTTGTGGATCTGTGGAATGCTCTGCCTCAGAAGGCAGTGGAGGCCAATTCTCTGGATGCTTTCAAGAAAGAGTTAGATAGAGCTCTTAAAGATAGCGGAGTCAAGGGATATGGGGAGAAGGCAGGAACGGGATATTGATTGTGCATGGTCAGCCATGATCACATTGAATGGCGGTGCTGGTTCAAAGGGCTGAATGGCCTACTCCTGCACCTATTGTCTTTACGAAGTAAACATCGAGGAAAACAGAACATAGTGTTGTATTTACAGAGAGAGCGCAGAGTAGGTAGACAATTAGAGTGATAGTTAGACTGGGAGATCAAGAGATCATCCTGTGGAGGTCTGTTCGAGAGCGGTGTAGAGACTGTTCTAGAACCTGGTGGTTCCCTGGTCCTGGAGGTACATTTAAAGGGCTATTGGATTTGATGGCAGGGACAGGTCAAGGCGGAGTGGGGGAACTGGGGGGGGGGGGTGTCAGGAGGTGGTCAGCAGATTGGGTGACCGGTCAGTAAAGACTGAGGGACTGGCGGTCACAGAGGGGCCAGAACCAGCGGGTGGGTGAGCGGACCAGACTGCCAATGGAAGGGGCGGGGGAGTGAGTCACTGAGGAGTCGGGAGTGGGATGGTCGGACCAGTGAGGGCCTGTGGTTGGTGGGGGGGGGGGGGGGGGGGGGGGGGGACCCGTGATTGGCAGGAATGCGATGGAGGGTTTGGGAGGGACAAAACGAACCAGCGAGGGGACAGGGCAGAAAGTTCTCTGCCATTGTGTGGCGCACTACCGCCTCCTGCCGACACTTCCCGGGATGTCAACTGCCGCGAATTAATCATTAGTTTATGCAACTTTATGGCTGGACGGACTTCAAGGCACCTCAAGTGCTGTGAATGGAAGCGGCAGAACTAAGGGCAAATCAAAAGACTGCCCCTCCTGTGGTTCGGAGTCCGGGTCAGGTCGAGGGAGAGGCCCAATTCACGCACCACCAGCAAGTCTGGCTCTACTCCGGAATTCCGCTCCAGCAGAATCCTGATAAAGGGTCTCGGCCCGAAACGTCGACTGGACCCTTTTCCATAGATTCTGCCTGACCTGCTGAGCTCCTCCGGCATTTTGCGTCTGTTGCCCTTTCGGGTCACGCAGCCACAGACACAAGGAACACACAAAGTCCTACAGGAGCTGTTCGTTCATCGAAACACGGTCACGCGGATTCATTTTGCAATACGGGTTGGACAATAGAGGGAAATATTTTTTAAAATGTCGTAAATCCAAGAATAGAACAAGGAAATGCCAGGACAGGAAAACAGCCTCTGCGGAGAGTGGAAAAACTAAGATTCAGGTCCGGGACCTCCACGAAACTTTAACCCTGTTTCTCCCCACAGACCTGCTGGGTGTGGGTGGCATTTTATTTTTGCTGTGGTTTACAGGGGGGGGCGTTTGTCCGTCCTCCCGCCCCTGCTCCCCACCCAATTTATTCCTGGCTCCCCCAGAGGGCTGCGATGGTGAAGCGGATTCCAGCCTCTCGCCGTGTGAGGGGGTAAACACACACACACAGGTCAGCAAAACGAAGCGACCTCCTGCCCACACTCTTCCTGGCCGGAAAGACCGCTCGGCCCCTTGTCACCGCGCCAGCCCCCACCCCCGAAGTCAGCAGTGGGGTGGAGGGCACAAGAGACTGGGGGAAGGGGGAAGGGAGGTCATTAATTCTGCACAACAATTCTCCGGCGGCTGTTGTGCGGGGAAGTCAGTAACATCGCCAGAACAGTCGATGCGTCTTTACCTTGGTGTCTGAGCTGACAGTGTGACACGGTCTGTGTTCAGTCTGGCTGAACAGTGAGTTTTTTATCATCCCAAACATAGCTGAACCCCCCGAACTTGTAACACCACTCAACTCGGAACTATCAGCGCAGGTGTACTTCGCTCCACAATTGATTGCACAAACTTAATGGAAACAAACCGATTCTGCTCATTGCATGGGATGGGAGGAGCCTCGCCCTGACCCCGAATTAGTACCAGGGTAAAGGTCAAACCGTCAGAAAGGTCAGTCTTTGAACGAAATAAAAATCAGCATTTGCAAATTTTTAAAAAAGCATTATGAAGGACCCCACGCACCCCTCATACAAACTCTTCTCCCTCCTGCCGTCTGGGAAAAGGCTCCGAAGCATTCGGGCTCTCACGACCAGACTATGTAACAGTTTCTTCCCCCAAGCTATCAGACTCCTCAATACCCAGAGCCTGGACTGACCCCTTACTGCCCTATTGTCTTGTTTATTATTTATTATAATGCCTGCACTGTTTTATGCACTTTATGCAGTCCTGGGTAGGTCTGTAGTCTAGTGTAGTTATTTTCTGTGTGTTTTTTTACGTAGTTCAGTGTAGTTTTTGTACTGTGTCATGTAACACCATGGTCCTGAAAAAACATTGTCTCATTTTTACTGTGTACTGTACCAGCAGTTATGGTCGAAATGACAATAAAAGTGACTTGACTTGAAAGTGGTCTCGCGCTACTAAGGTTTATTTACAAATGTATCAGTGGTTATAGATGAGGTCATCTTTAGCGACCCAGAGATGCTGCCTGGCCTGCTGAGTTCCTCCAGGTGTGTGTGTGTGTGTATGTGTGAAATTACTGGAGAAGGTCCAGAGGAGGTTCACGAGAATGATCCTGGGAATGAAAGGGTTAATGTATGAGGAGTATTTGATGGCTCTGAGCCTGTACTGACTGGAGTTTAGAAAAATGAGGGGGGAGGGTATTTCATTGAAACTTACCAAATATTGAAAGCCTAGATGCAGTGGACACAGAGAGGATGTTTCCAATACTGGGAAGGCATCAGAAAAGAAGGACGTCGCTTTAGAACAGAGATGATTTCTTTAGCCAGAGAATGGTCAATCTGCGGAATTCATTGCCAAAGGGGGCTGTGGAGGCCAAGTCACTGGGTATATTTAAAGCAGAGGTTGATAGGGTCTTGATTAGTAAGGGTGTCAAAGGTTGGGGGAGAAGGCCCAACCTGCCATTAGAGATGGGGAGAATGGGGTTGAGAGGGATCAGCCAATGATAGAATGGCAGTGCAAACTCAATGGCTTAATTCTGCTTCTATGCCTTAAGACCGTAACTGTCACCCTCCTCCACCTTTTCTGCTACCTAAACTAACTTTTCTCTTTCTCAATTCTGATGAAGGGTCCCACTTCCAAATCATTAATTGTTTCTCTTTCCACGGACGCTACCTGACCTACTGAACATTTTCAGTTTTCCCTTTATTTCATACCTGCAGCAACTGCTATGAAACGTAGAAAACCTACAGCACAATACAGGCCCTTTGGCCCACAAAGCTGTGCTGAACATGTCCCTACCTTAGAAATTACTAGGCTTACCCATAACCCTCTATTTTTCTAAGCTCCATGTTCCTATCCAAAAGTCTCTTAAAAGACCCTATCGTATCCGCCTCCACCACCGTCGCCGGCAGCCCATTCCACACACTCACCACTCTCTGCGTAAAAAAATTTAACCCTGACATCTCCTCTGTACCTACTCCCCAGCACCTTAAACCAGTTTCTTGTGGCAACCATTTCAGCCCTGGGAAAAAGCCTCTGACTATCCACACGATCAATGCCTCTCATCGTCTTATACACTTTGTAACAAACCTCTCCGGAACTTGGTCTTTACTCACTCTTTGATCTCCTTTGCCCCTCGCAGACAGACCTGAGGGTAACAAACTTTAACCCTCTTTCAGACAGGCCGGGAGTCTGTCTATCGCAAATCACAAATACTTTGATGTCACCAGCCTCTCAGTCAAAGCTTCTCTCAATTTGTGACAAAGGCCAGTATTCTGTCAGCCTCCATTATTACTTTCTTCCCCTGCATGCTAACTTACAGAGTTTCATATTCTAAGACCTGCAGATCCTTTTGTACTGTGACATTTCATAATTTCACTCAGTTTAAATAATAGTTTCTGTTTACACTCTTGGAAAATGTGGAGAACCTCGCCTTTTCCCACCTTATTCCTCTACAACTTCTTGCCTTTCACTTAACCTATTCATATCCCCCCGCCCCCCCCCCCCCCACCCCCCGGATCCTGTCACGTTGTTTCTGCAGTCTCTCGGCTCTCTCGAGCCAGTGTTTGCAGAACCTCAGTGCCCATTCGTGTGGTCAGGGTGGTTTTGAGTAACAGGTGAATGTTCAAGGTGGCACACCATCACTCTATTGGCTTTTTGGACAAGCTCTCTGACATCTCTGAAATGAAATCAAGGTGAGAACATGTCACATTTACCCTGTATACCTTGGACTATTGTTACAATGCTGAGTCTTATCATCTGCAGAAATTCCCTGGTGACTCAGCAATAGTTGGGCATATGAAGGGAGGATGGGAAGGTGAGTACAGAGCCCTGGTAGAGGACTTTGTCAAATGGTGCAGCTCAACATCAGGAGATGGTGATGTCCTTCAGGACGACTAAGCCTGTACTGCCCCGTTACTATTGATGGTGAGGACGTAGATGTGGTGAGGACCTACAAGTACCTGGGGGTGCACCTGGATGACAGACGACACAGAGGCTGTGTACAAGGAGGGTCAGAGTCGCCTCTACTTCCTGAGGAGACTGAGGTCCTTTGGAGTGTGCAGGCCTCTCCTTCAGAGTCCGATCTCCTCCAGTCTGTTGTCACCAGTACTGTCTTCTATGGGGTGGTGAGCAGGGGCAATGGCATCAACACGGGTGATGCCAACAGGCTCAATAAACTGATTAGAAAGACTGGCTCTGTTATAGGAGTCAAACTGGACACACTGCAGGCTGTGACAGAACAAAGTACCCTGTGGAAAATCCTGACAATTCTGGACGATGTTTCTCACCCTCTGCATGCCACTTTGGCTGACCAGAGGAGCACTTTCAGTTATAGACTAAGACAACTGTGCTACTCCAAAGAGCGCTTTCAAGGACTCTACAACTCATGTTCTCTTTACTGTTTATTATTGTATTACTTGCACAATTTGTCTTCATTTGTACATTGTCAGTCTTTGCGTGTAGTTTTTCATTGATTCTATTGTATTTCTCTGATCTATTGCGAATGCTTGCAAGAAAATCGGGTTCAAGGTAGTGACACCCGCTGTACATACTTTGGTAATAAAGTCACTCTGAACATTGAAGCTAGATACAGTAGAAGACCTCGACATATCGCCTCACCTGGAAAGACTGCTTGGGGCCCCAAATGTTGGTGAGGGTGAAGGTGTAGAGACAGGTGGAGCACTTGTCCTACTGGCAGAGGTAAGTGTCCGGAGGGAGATTGGTGGGAAGACCATAATGGCATGATATAGGAGCAGAAGAAGGCCATTCAGCCCATCGAGTCTGCTCTGCCATTCAATCATGGCCTGATCCAATTCTTCCAGTCATTCCCACTCCCCTGCCTTCACCTCATACCCTTTGATGCCCTGGCTAATCAAGAACCCATCTATCTCTGCCTTAAAATACACCCAATGACTTGGCCTCCACAGCCGCTCGCAGTAACAATACCGCCCTCTGACTAAAGGAATTTCTCCGCACCTCAGTTCTAAATGGATGTCGTTCAATCCTGAAGTCCTGCCCTCTTGTCCTGGAATCCCCTACCGTCAGGCTACATGGGAAGGAACAAGTGGACTTTGTTGGTTGATTCAGATTCCAGCATCTACAGGAACTATTGGTTAGTTCACAGCGGTTTCTGCCAGAAAGTTTTACAGATTAGATTAGTTTATCGCCATATATAGCAGGTGCAATGAAATTCCTTAAAGATCACGGAATAAGCAGCGTGCATTATAATAAAAACAACACACACAAAATGCTGGTGGAACACAGCAGGCCAGGCAGCATCTATAGGGGGAAGCACTGTCGACATACCGTTTGTATGATAGGAATATATGATATGATAGGATATGTCGACATACGATATATTATAGGAAGAAGCAGAAAGAGGTGGGGAGGGAAAGATGTGCTTAGTAGTGGGATCCCGTTGGAGGTGGCGAAAGTTACGGAGAATTATACGTTGACTTTTCTAACTTCCGTTAATGCCCCTCCTCCCCTTCTTACCCCATCCCTGACATATTGTTTTTTTTTCTCTCTCTGCCCATCACCCTGCCTGTTCTCCCTCTCCCTCTCGTGTTTCCCCCTCCCCCTTTCTTTCTCCCGAGGCCTCCCGTCCCATGATCCTTTCCCTTCTCCAGCTCTGTATCCCTTTTGCCAATCACCTTTCCAGCTCTCAGCTTCACGCCACCCCCTCCGGTCTTCTCCTATCATTTCGCATTTCCCCCTCCCCCCACTACTTTCAAATCTCTTACTATCTTTCCTTTCGGTTAGTCCTGACGAAGGGTCTCGGCCCGAAACGTCGACAGCGCTTCTCCTATAGATGCTGCCTGGCCTGCTGCGTTCCACCAGCATTTTGTGTGTGTTGTTGTTTTAATTTCCAGCATCCGCAGATTTCCTCGTGTTTGCATTATAACAATATATTTTGTGAATAAAGGACATCTAAATAACTGTCAAAAATGCACCCATACAATGAAAAACCCGCTTGCAGCAGCATCGCAGGAACATAGCATCATATAAGCAACTTTCACAAAAAATCATAAATTAGACACAATTTCAAAAGAAAGAACAAAAAGGTCGAAAAACAGAAACACAATAAAACCCTTGAAGGGTCTCTGTGTGCAGATCGATTCTATTTTCTATTCATAAATAAGAAACATTGTATCCCGCCTCAATGACAATCAACGTTCAAAGTAAATTTTATTATCGGAGTATATATATGTCACCACATACAACCCTGAGATTCTTTTTCCAGCGGCCAAACACAGCAAATCTTTAGAATAGTAGCTATAACAGGGTCAGTGAAACATCAGCCAGAGTGCAGAAGACAACAAGCAGACACAAATATAAATCAATAGCAATAAATAACGAGAACGTGAGATAAAGAGTCCTTAAAGTGAGATCATTGGTTGTGGGAATATCTCAATGGATGGGCAAGTGAGTGTAGGTCCCTGTTTTGTTCAAGAGGCTGATGGTTGAGGGGTAGTAACTGCTCTTGAACCTGGTGGTGCGAGTCCTGAGGCTCTTGTACCTCCTACCTCCCATCTGATGATGGATGCTGTCTACAACGTTTCATGTAGATGTGCTCCAAGGTTGGGAGGGCTTTACCTGCGACGAACTGGGCCAAACCCACTGCCTTTTGTAGGATTCTCTGCTCAAAGGCGTTGGTGTATCCATACCAGGACATGATGCAGCCGGTCCATACACGAAGTTTGTCAAAGTTTTTGATGTCCTGCCGATTCCCCGCAGACTCCTAAGGAAGTAGAGGTGCTGCCGCGTTTTTTTCGCAATTGCACTTGCATGCTGGGTCCAGGAACAGGTCCTCTGAAATAGTAACACACAGGAATTGAAAGCTGCTGACTCTCTCCAGCTCTGATCCTCTGACGATTACTGGCTCACAGACCTCTGGTTTCCCTCTCCTGAAGTCTACAATCAGTTCCCTGGTCTTGCTGACACTGAGTGAGGGGGCGTTGTTATGGCACCACTCAGCCAAATTTTCAATCTCCCTCCTGTATGCTGATTCATCACCACCTCCGATGTGGCCCACACAGTGGTGTCATCGGCAAACTTGAATATGGTGTCGGAGCTGTGCTTATCCACACAGTCATAGGTGTGAAGTGAGTAGAGCAGGGGGCCAAGCACACATCCCTGTGGTGCTCCTGTGTTGATGGAGATCATGAAGGAAATGCATTTGCCAGTACGAACTGACTTGGGTCTACAAGTGAGGAAATTGAGGATCCAGTGGCACAAGGAGGTATTGAGGCCAAGGTCTTGGAGCTTATTGATTTATTTTGAGGGGATGATGGCATTGAATGTTGAGCTGTAGTCGATGAAGAGTGTCCTGATCTAGGCACCTTTGCTGTCCAGATGTTCCAGGGTTGAGTGAAGAGCCAATGGAATGGCTGTGGACCTGTTGCTCTGGTAGGCAAATTGAAGTGTGTCTAAGTTGCCTCTCAGGCAGGAGCTGATATGTTTCATCACCGGCCTCTCAAAACACTCCATCATTGTGGATGAAAGTGCAACTAGGCGATAGTCATCGAGGCAGGTCACCACGCACTGGTATAATCGAAGCCTGCTTGAGTACCCACACTCCCAAAGTGAGAGGTTAAAGACCAGTTATCCCAACTGATCCGGATGCTTTAGTTGGATTCACACTTCTGAAGATAGCCCACACATCAGCTTCAGATACTAACGTCAAAGGACCATCAGGAAAAATGGGGGTTTGTGTTGGTTCCTCCATGTTCTGACGGTCAAGATGAGCATAGGAGGCACTGAGCACATCTGGAAGCAAGCCCCTGCTGTCCCAAATGTTACTCCATTTAACTTTGTAGGAGGTGATAGCATTCGAGCCTTGCCACGGATATTGAGCATCCCTCGATGATTCAAGTTTTGCCCGGAATCTCCACTTTGCCCATGAGGTGGCTTTCTGGAGGTCCTTCCTGCACCTCTTGTAGCGTTCTTGGTTGCCAGACTTGAATGACTTATCTGGCCCTCAGCAAATTTCAGATCTCAGTTCATCCAGGGCTTCAGATTGGGGATCACATCCACTGTGAAGAGGTGCTTTTAGAGGTTATCGATAAAACATATCAACTCCTGCTTGAAAACTGACGTGAATGCACTCCAATTTGCCTACCAGCTCAACAGGTCCACAACATTGGCTGTTTGCTCAATGCTGGGGCATCTGGACAGTAAAGCTGTATACATCACGATGCTCTTTATCAACTATAGTTCTGCATTAAGAAGAGGGACGCCTCACGGTCTTAATAAGCTGGTAAGGAAGGCGGGCTCTGTTGTGGGCAAAGTACTGGAGAGTTTAACATCGGTAGCTGAGCGAAGGGCGCTGAGTAGGCTACGGTCAATTATGAATAACTCTGAACATCCTCTACATAGCACCATCCAGAGACAGAGAAGCAGTTTCAGCGACAGGTTACTATCGATGCAATGCTCCTCAGACAGGATGAAGAGGTCAATACTCCCCAATGCCATTAGGCTTTACAATTCTACCGCCAGGACTTAAGAACTTTTTAAAAGCTATTATTAATGCTTTTTGAGACAGTGATTTAGATGCATATCATATTCTTTACTGAGTTAAGTATTGTATGTAATTAGTTTTGCTACAACAAGTGTATGGGACATTGGAAAAAAGTTGAATTTCCCCATGGGGATGAATAAAGTATCTATCTATCTATCAATACTATAATTCACTCAAAACTAATCAATGATCTTCAAGAGCTTGGCCTCAATACCTCCTTGTGCAGTTGGATCGTTGATTTCATCATTTGCAGACCCCAGTCAGTTCAGATTGGCAGCAACACCTCCTCCACGATCTCCATCAGCACAGGTGAAACCACAAGGCCACTGTTCTAATCACTTTACACCTCTGTTTCATGGATTTACTGAGTATGCCTCTGGCAAGAAAACACATGTCAGGGTTGTATTTGGTGAATTATATGCACTTTGATAATAAGTATACTTCGAAATGTGAAAACATTACATGCATATTTGAATAGTATATTTAATTTACTATTAAGGTAGAGCAAAAGTTACTGGCAGCGGTGGGATTCGAACCCACGCCCCCGAAGAGACTGGAGCCTTAATCCAGCGCCTTAGACCGCTCGGCCACGCTACCTTATGAACACTGGTTTCCGTAAACACCTACTAGAAGTGATGGTACACCGAGATATTACTTATAAACTACGTGTAAGTGTACAAATGTGTCCACACACCCGTCCTCATTGTAACTGGGATTAGCTGGACAAGGGAACAAGCTCCTCCGATGCTAAAAGAAAGTGATCGCGCTCCCCCAGGCCTGGTGGACCCTCAACGGTGACGATCCGCGGATAGCGCCAGGCCGCAGCCTTCGTGCGGCCTCGTAGTTTGAGGCATCGTAGTCCAACGCGACCGCGTCGGGTAGCAGCCGGACCTTACAGCCGGTTGCGAATTAACAGTTCCCGTAATCGGAAAGAGCGTTTTGATCGGGATCGATCGATAATACGAGCGACCGGCTTTTGCATCATTAAACGGCTCGCTTCAGAGCGGATCTGTGCGACGAGCTCGTCAGTCGGTAGCGTGGCCGAGCGGTCTAAGGCGCTGGATTAAGGCTCCAGTCTCTTCGGGGGCGTGGGTTCGAATCCCACCGCTGCCAGTCATCTTTTACCCTTTTACACCGGGCAGGACTCCCTCCACAAGCGGCCACTGCCTCAACAACAATGAAATCAATAACTGGACACTGCAGATGATGGACTCCGGAGCAAAATAAAACTGCTGGAGAAATTCAGCAGTAAAAACAGTTGCTAGAGCCCCTGATTCAGATGTATTTATCACATGTACTTGAAAATATACAGTGAAATGTGTCGTTTGTGTTAACAGCCAACACAAGCCACAGGACCATAACAAATAAGTACAGTATTAAGCCACGGACAAAAGAAAGTCTGAAGATGCTGAAATTCCGAGCAACACACACACACAACATGCTGGAGGAATTCAGCAGGCCAGGCAGCATCTATATAAAAAAAGAGTGCAGTCGACATTTTGGGCCGAAACCCTTCGGCAATCCTGCTGAGTCCTGCCTACCCTGCTGAGTTTCTCCAGCATCGTGCGTGAGTTGCACAGTATTAAGCCATTCAGCCCATCGAGTCTGCTCTGCTGTTTGTTCACGACTGATACATTCCCTGTTCAACACCTCACAAAGTTCAAAGTAAACTTGTCATCAAAGTATGAATACATTTTGTCTGTAATACAAACAGAAAAAGCTGGAAATTCTCAGCAGGTCGGGAAACCAAGGGAATGCTACTTTTCATCAGAAGGTCTGAAGAAGGGTCTCAGCCCGAAACATGGACTGTTTAATCATTTCCATAGAATAATTGCCTGACCTGCCAAGTAACTCCAGCATTTAGTGTGGAGTTGCTCTGGACTTCCAGCATCTGTAGACTTTCTTGTGTTTACCAAAAGGTCATGTTTTGCTCATTACTTTCTCAATTCCTGCTAAAACATTGTTTACATTTACATAATTTATTATTATATTGTAATTTGCCCTTTACTGTGCCTATTGTCTTGTTTATTAATTATTGTACTGTCTTGCACTGTTTTGTGCACTTTATGTAGTCCCGTGTAGGTCTGAAGTCTAATGTAGTTTTTTGTTGTTTCGGGTAATCTAGTGTAGTTTTGTGTTGTTTCATGTAGCACCATGGTCCTGGGGGAACATTGTTTTGTTTTTACTGTGTACTGTACCAGCAGTTATGGTTGAAATGACAATAAAAGCGACTTGACTTCTTCAGGGTTGTGTCTAGTAGAGTAGATATGGGAGAGCCAGTGGACACAAGTAGGTACAAATAGCAAAACTTGCAGTAATTGTAACATCGGGCGTGCATTCAATCAGAAAACTAGAGGTGTGTGTAACAGTGGTGGTAATCACGGGGAACTTCAATCAACACAAGCACTGGCAGATAAAGTCTTCACATTGGAGAAATAATTCATGGTGCATTATGTACACAAGATGGTTTCTTACGTCCTAGTGTTGAGAAAACACAAGAATGGCTCTTAGATCTCATTTTGTGGGATTAGCATAATGTTATCTATAATGCGTAGTAAAAATTGCAGGTCTAATTATTAGTTCTCCTCTGAGCCAACAGGTGCCCTGGCTTTGATCTTCAGCAGATGTAATGTTTGTGTTCTCTGGACCGGCTAGGTGTAGCATATGTGTACACTCAAGCAGGTCTGACAAAAATAAACCAGCTCCTGAAAGGAAGAAATTTTGTATAGAACATAGAAGATAGAAATTTACAGCACGTTACAGGCCCTTCAGCCCACAATGTTGTGCCGACCATGTAACCCACTCTAGAAACTGCCTTGTATGTTAAGGGTACGGCTTGTGAACGACGAAAAGCTTTCCAAGGAGGATCAGTGGAAATTTTTTCTGAATCAGAATCAAGTTTAATGTCACTGGCATCCGTTGTGAAATTGTTGTTATGTGGCAGCAGTACATTGCAATACATAATGATTTTTTAAAACTATAAATTACCAAATATATGCAGTATATAGTCCAAAATCGCTGAGTGTGTTCCTTCAGGCTCCTGTACCTCCTTCGTGATGGTAGCAATGAGAAGAGGGAATGTCCTGGGTGAAGGGGGTCCTTGATGCCAGATAGAAACATAGAAAACCTACAGCACAATACAGGCCCTTCAGCTCACAAAGTTGTGCCGAACATGTTCCTACCTTAGAAATTACTAGGCTTGCCTATAGTCCTCTATTTTTCTAAGCTCCATGTACCTATCTAAAAGCCTCTTAAAAGACCCTATCGTATCCGTCTCCACCACATTGCCAGCAGCCCATTCCACGCACTCACCACTCTGCCACACCTGTAGTTATGTCAACACATTCACTCAGATGCTGAATGAGAAGACAGAGGTGATTGTTATCTCAGGAGCAGGACTTCCACAAGGTTAACTCGCCGGTTGGTTCAGTAGTGAGGAAGGCAAACGCATTGTTAGCTTTCATTCAAGAGGACTAGAATATAAAAACAAGGATGTAACGCTGAGGCTTTGTGAAGCATTGGTCGGACTGCACCTGGAGTATTGTGAGCAGTTCTGGGCCCCGTCTCTGAGAAAGGATATGCTGGCTTTGGAGAGGGTCCAGTGGAGGATCACAAAAATTAATCACAGGAATGAAAGGGTCGATGTACAAGCAGTGTTTGATGGCTCTGGGCCTGCACTCGCTGGAGTTTAGAAAAATGAGAGGGATCTCACTGAATTCCTATCAAATTTTGAAAGAGTAGATGTGGAGAGGATGTTTCCTGCAGCGGGGGAGTCTAGGACTGGAGGGCACAGCCACAGAACAGAGTGACGTCCATTTAGAACAGAGATGGAGAAGTATTTCTTCAGGCAGAGGGAGGTGAATCTGTGGAATTCGTTGCCTCAGGCAGCTGTGGAGGCCAAGTCATTGGGTATATTTAAAGCAGATGTTACAGAGGAACGATAATAAATTAACACAACAGCCTCAATGGCCTAATCCTGCTCCTATTTCTTACGGTTTTCAATAATAACAGGACCCAGTGTATGTCGGTACTAAAGACGAGGCTGAAGCATTCATATCCAGGTTCAAAATGATGTCAACATGGGAATCAAACTGCCTAAAGACAGGAAATAATATCTGTCAAAACATTTATTGAATTGAATCGACTTTATTATTTACATCCTTCATATACATGAGGAGTAAAAATCTTTATGTTACGTCTCCATCTAAACATGGAATGTGCAATTTATAGTAATTTATGTACAACAAGATAGCAGGATAGTCAGTATAACATACATGAGCATGAGTTAATCAGTCTGGTGGCCTGGTGGAAGAAGCTGTTGGTCCTGGAATTTACGTTGCGGTACCGTTTCCCGGATGGTAGCAGCTGGAACAGTTTGTGGTTGGTGTGATCCTTTGGGCCCTTTTTACACACCTGTCTCTATAAATGTCCTGACTAGTGGGAAGTTCACACCTACAGATGCGCTGGGCTGTCTGCAGAGCCCTGCGACTGAGGGAGGTACAGTTCCCGTACCAGGCAGTGATGCAGCCAGTCAGGATGCAGGAGCACTGCACTCCAATCACGATGGCTGGGCCTTCCTTATCCAGTTCAGCAGCTGGTGTTCTGGTCATAAATCCTGTCGCCTATTTAGAACCTCACACACAAAGTCAGGGATCATCTAGGGAGTGAATGAACATTTCAGACCGAGAGTCCTTATCAGCACTGGGAAGGAAGGGGGAAGCAGAAAACATAAGGAGATTGGGAGGGGTGGGGGAAGACAGACAAGCTGCCCTAATGGCCCAATTCTGTTCCTGTGGCTCTTTTACAAATGCACTGAGGACTGCCCAAGCAGCTGACCTGGTAAGTGACAAACGAGTGAGGTATGCAAGTCAGTCTGGCTGTTCTGTGTAATGGCATAAACAGTGGACAAATGACAAAGCATTCTGTTCAGTGACCATCACTTCAAAAAGTTGGCCAATATCAGAGGACGTGGGAAAAAGCATAAATTTGATAATAAATTTACTTTGACCTTTGCTGTAAGCACATATATGTCATCCTATACAATCCCGTGACTTGAGGAGTGCCTCAGGGATCGGTGGAGGGTCCGTTATC
Organism: Hemitrygon akajei; assembly: GCF_048418815.1. Taxonomy (NCBI): domain Eukaryota; kingdom Metazoa; phylum Chordata; class Chondrichthyes; order Myliobatiformes; family Dasyatidae; genus Hemitrygon; species Hemitrygon akajei. Next base: position 12,031,143 of record NC_133154.1, read on the forward strand.
ATTTGTCATCCCTACCAATGATCTGGATGATAATGCGGTTAACTGCATCAGCAAATTTGCACACGACACTAAGACTGAGGGTGTAGTGGACAGTGAGGAAAACTATCAAGGCTTGCAGAGGGATCTGCTTCAGCTGGAGAAATGGGCTGGAAAATGGCAGATGGAATTTAATGCAGTCAAGTGTGATGTGTTGTACTTCAGGAGGGCCACACAGAGTAGGTCTTACACTGTGAATGGTAGGGCACTGCAGAGTGTGATAGAACAAACAGGTAAAGTACTTAATTCATTGAAAGTGGTGTCACAGGTAGATAGGGTCGTAAAGACACATTGGCCTTCATAAATTAAAGTCTTTGAGTACTGGAGATGGAATGTTATGTTGAAGCTGTATAAGATGCTGGTGAGGCCTAATTTCGAGTTTTGTGTGCAGTTTTGGTCACCTACCTACAGTAAAGATGTAAACAAGTTTGAAAGGGTACAGAGGAAATTTACAAGAATGTTGCCTGTTCTCTGAGGACCCAAGTTATAAAGAAAGATTGAGTAGGTTGGGACTGTACTCCTTAGAACGTTGAATATTGAGAGGAGATTTGATAGAGGTATACAAAATTATGTGGGGGGGGGTATAGATTGGGAAAATGCCAGCCAGCTTTTACCACTGAGGTTGGGAGGGGCTACAACCAGAGGGTCATGGGTTAGGGGTGAAAGGTGAAAAGTTTAAGGGGAACACGAGGGGAAACTTCTTCACTCAGAGGGTTGTGAAAGTGTGGAGTGAGCTGCCGGCACAAGTTGTTCATGGAAGCTCAATTTCAATGTTTAAGAGAAGTTTGGACAGATACACGGATAGTAGGGGTATGGGAGTAAGCCATTTAAATAGTTTCAGCATGGACTAGATGGGCTGAAGGGCCTGTTTCTGTGCTTCTCGATGACATTCCGGCGCCAACATTGCCTGCTCATGATACTTGGGAGAACAACACAGGACATAGCAAATGACAAAAACGACTGCAAAACAAGCCCCATTGCTTCATCCTAATCCACGCACATACACAGTCTTCTTATCCCCAGACAGAGTGCCTTTTCTGGCCTACAGCCTCCAGCGGACTTGGGCTCACAGACACTGAGTTTCAGCTTCTCCAAATAAACCAAGGAACTGGTGTACAGTTTAGTGATAATGCTTTTATATGCAACCTTTCTTCACCAATGATGCCCTGAACTGTAATCAGAGCTTCATAAACTATTTATAGTTTCAAATCAAAGTATGATTATTAATATCACCAACACAGTCGAGCCCTGTGGGGCCCACCGTTCCCAGAAATCCCCCTTTGTGCCTATGGACACCCTGGAGAGGGGCAGAGACCTCGGCTGCCCACTGCACGGACCTGAGGATGTCTGGCTTAGCCAGGCCTGGGAGCAAAGTGACCAGGAGATCCCCTTGAGGGGCACACTGCTCCCTCTGTACCAAGTGACCAGCAGTGTGGGGCTGAAGCATAATCTAAACTTGAGGAGCGGACCCTTCAGATATTCAAATAGAGGCTCCAGCGACCTACTCCACCGCCACAACACTTGGGTGGCTCGGTGCTCAACAGACTTGGGGCCATGACCTGAGATCAACTCGTTTGTGAGCTGGAAAAGGCGTCGCTCTGAAAGAACCGATGTGAGGACTCAGTGCTGATGTGACTCAGCATTTAGATAATCTCAGTGTGAAACCGCAGGGCAGCGAGAAGATAATCTCCAATTTACGTGGCCGCGCCAAAGGGTTTCCGATAAAACCTCAGCTGCTTTGGAAGCAGTTAGCAAAGTGTCATCACTCTCCAATTTGTGCATGTCTCAGAAAGAGACAAACTTTGGAAGAGAGGGACATGGCCGTGTGGAAGTTCACATTAGTACAGGAGCAGTTTTCCAAGATTTGGGAAAAGGGTGTTTCTGAAAATCCCTTTCCTGTCAGTGTTTATTCAGCATCTATGTGGAGAACTCACTGACCTCCAGGCCGTACAGCCAACAATCACCTTATGACAACTTCTCATGCCTGAAGAATATTTCATAACAATGCTTGGCCAGCACAGAGACTTTGAGCAGACATTTTCCTAGGAGAGGGCCTGTGTTGGGTGGGGTCGACCGTGGGCGTTGCCTCCCAGCTGTCTTTGAGATACGCAAGCCGGGGCAGTACGATATGGAGAGCAAGCTGTTGCCCGTGCAGCAGACTCCCCCTCTCCACACAGCTGATAAATTCAAAGTAACGGCAGAGACTGCAGAGTGTCGCAGGAGTTGCCAGTCAGCATTGAATTCATCGTAGAATTGCCTTAGGAACTCCAATTTCAGACTTTTCCTTGGAATTTACTCCTGAAGCCTTCCCCATGAGTGGGTCTGGCTGCAAAGGCAGCGGAGGTTTGAGATCAGAGTTTTCCTTCTCCTAGATGAGCTGCCAACCTCGGCTGACGAGCTCCATCTGCCCGGTGACTGGTTTTAAGTTGCCAGTGACCCACCTTTGCCCCTTCTCCTGTCAGTAGAAATGGTTCCGCCAAGCCACACGTGAAGGCCAGGAGCTGGACTTGGTTGTCAGAGGCCATTAGAGACAGATGTCACTGGGAGCGTTTAATAGGTAGTGGGAGCTTATCCCCACTTAACCACCCTCCCTCCCCAGCTATAACAACCTTAAGGAGACTTCCCAGATGAGAATGGCCAATTCATGGCTCAGATCAAAACTTCCCAATGTTCATCTGCGGGCTGGCATATTCACTACTATTCCCGGATATTGACCACTTTAGTGACAGAGGACAAACCGGCTATTAGACCTGGGAGGTTTTCCAAAGAACACAGAACACTCCTGCACCAAGCAGGCCTCAGCGGCCAATCTGGGCATCGGAAGTTTGGAGAGGAGGGGGCTTCAATCAGGTTCGCTGCCCAAGGATAAAGGCAACAGTGGGTCACGGCAGTGTGATAGAGCTTTGCCTAGCAACCAATCAGTATCTGGGATTGATTATAACGGCAAATTAAAGGAAGGATGGCCACCGTCAAAGTGATCATCTTGAAGCTTCAGTCAGAGAAAGCAAAGGAAAGAGAAGCTGAAGTTTTCCCCTTCTTTTCTTTATATCTGCTCAACTGGGACAGGAGAGATGGCAGGCAGGAGAGTCGAAAGCTCCTCTTGCAGGATGTGGGAAGTCAGGGAGACCTCCGGTGCCCCTGACGACAATACCTGCGAGAAGTGCATCCAGCCGCAGCTTCTAACAAACCTCATTGAGGAGTTGGAGCTGGAAGGGGATGAACTCCAGATTATGCAGGACGCTGAGGGGGTGATAGATAGGACATATGGAGAGGCAGTTGCTCCCAAGGTGCAGGACACAGGAAACTGTGTGACTGTCAGGAAGGGGAAAGGGGTTAAGCAGCTAGTGCAGAGTACCCCTGTGGCCATCCCCCTCAACAACAGGTATATCACTTTGGGTACTGTCAGCAGGGGGAATGACTGGACAGAGAGAAGTCACAGAGGCCAGGTCTCTGGCACTGAGTCTGCCTCTGTGACTCAGTCAGGAAGGGGGAAGAAGAGGCACGCTGTGGTGATGGGGGATTCATTCATTAGGGGAACACACAGGAGATTATTTGGGTGAGAATGACATTCCCAGATGGTAGGTTGCCTTCCAGGGGCCAGGGTCAAGTCCTCAGCATTCTTAAGTGAGAGGATGAACGGCCAGAAATCATGGTCCACGTAGGTACCAATGACGTGGGTAGGACGAGTGATGAGGTTCTGCATAGAGAGTTCAAGGAGTTAGGTGTTAAGTTAAAGGGCAGAACTTCCAGGGTTGTGATCTCAGGATTGCTACCTGTACCACGTGCTAGTGAGGCCAGAACTAGGAAGATTATACAGTTTAATACGTGGCTAAGGAGGTGGTGTAGGAGGAAGGAAAAATATGACCATCAAGCAATCCAAAATTCAATGTAAATTTATCTTATTATGTATGTTATATACATCACCTTGAGATTCATTTTATTGCATGAAAAATAAATAAAATTTTACCAAAAAAAAACATTAACAAACAACCAAAAAAATGTCAAACTGGGCAAATAAAAATAGTACTGGGAACATGTAATCCAGAAAAACAAAATGCGACCCCATAAAATCAAGGATGTAATGTTGAGGCTTTATAAGGCACTGGTGAGGCCTCACTCGGAGTATTGTGAGCAGTTTTGGGCCCCTTATCTTAGAAAGGATGAATATACGGATAATAAACATTAAGAAGGATATCAGTCCAACGCAGACAAACGGGACTAGCGTAGCTGGGTATAAACACAGGAGATTGTGCAGATGCTGGAAATCCAGAGTAACCCTCCTCAACATGCAGGAGGAACTCAGCAGGTCAGACAGCATCGATGAAGGGGAATGCGGTGCAGAGGAGGTTCACCAGGTTGATTCCAGAGATGAGGGGGTTAGACTGTGAGGAGAGATTGGGTCACTTGGAACTGCACTCGCTGGAATTCAGAAGTATGAGAGGACATTTTATAGAAATATATACAATTATTAAAGGGATAGATTAGAGGCAGGAAAGTCGTTTCCATTGGTAGGTGAGACTAAACTAGGGGACATAGCCTCAAGATTCATGGGGAGTAGATTTGGGACGGAGATGAGGAGGAACTGCTTTTCCCAGAGAGTGGTGAATCTGTGGAATTCTCTGCCCAATGAAGCAGTGGAGGCTACCTCAGTAAATATATTGAAGACAAGGTTGGATAGATTTTTGCATAGTAGGGGGATTAAGGGTTATGGGGAAAAGGCAGGTAGGTGGAGATGAGTCCATGGTCAGATCAGCCATGATCTTATCGAATGGCAAAGTAGGCTCAACAGGCCAGATGGCCTGCTCCTATTTCTCATGCTCTATGTAAATAGTTGACTTTTCAGGCTAATATGCTTCATCAGTACTCCTGATGTCAGTTCCCGTTGTAGGGCCCAAAATGTTGACTATTTGTGCTCCTGTAGATGCCGCCTGACCTGCTGAGCTCCTCCAGCGTTTTGTGTGAGTTACTCTACTTGGTTGACAAGGAGGAACTGGACGAAGGGCCACGACACAGTCGCAGATGGGGTTTAAATGCTTTATTTACATCGCAAGTCATTCAGAAGCCGTGCCTAGAAAAGTTCAAGTGTCCACATCATCCATCTATTTTGGCCGGAGAAAAGTGCATCCTGGGAACACACCAAGCGAGGCTGCTGGAATCCCTCTCGGCTCCTCACTTCTCCCACCCTTTGCCCCCGGGCTGCCGCGGCAACTCGAAGCCGACCTGCTGTGCTATCTCCCGGGCTGAGCGCTCCCCCTTGCCGTGGTACTTGTGGTGCAGTGCGAGGTGCTGGCGGGCGTTCTGCAGCAAGCACAGGTAGGTGGAGGCCTGGTGGACGAGTTCCTGCTGAGCACGGCACAGCTTCTCACTGGTGACCTGCAATGGTAACGGCTGCGCTGTCAGTCCCAATACAGAAAATCAAGGAAGCCACATTCAGCAAGACCCCGCCAAAGGACAGGCCGGACAGAAAACTCGCCCAAAATAGCATCTTGTGAGCAATTTTGAAGCTTTTATCTCAGAAAGGACGTGCCAGCATTGGAGAGGGTCCAGAGGAAGCTCACAAGAATGACCCCAGGAACCTCACTGAAACCTATCAAATACCGTACAGCTGGACGAGGACAGGGTGTTTCCTATAGTGGGGGAGTCTAGGACTTGGGGGGGAGGGGCACAGCTGACGCTCCTTTGGAACAGAGACGAAGAGGAACTTCTTCAGCCAGAGGGAGGTGAATCTCTGGAATTCATGGCCACAGACAGCTGTGGAGGCCAGGTCATTGGGTGCACTTAAAGCAGAGGTTGATAGGTTCTTGATTGGTAAGGGCGTCAAGGGTTACAAGGAGAGGGCAGAAGAATGGGGTTGAGAGGGAAAATAAACCGGCCACGATTGAATGGCAGAGCAGATTCGACAGGCTGAATAGCCTGATTCTGGTCTTTTGGTCTTACGGACGACTAGCCAGCTTTTAAGAGAGCTGCCTGGTTGTACCAGAACAGCAAATCCATGGATGATGCGACGCTGCTGTTCTGGCTGCAGCACCCACTGGACAGCTTGTCCGCCAACCAGCCCGGCACCTGGAGATTTGCACCTCACGGCAGCGAAATCCAGGACCCCATTCCTGGTCCAGCAGGTTTATTCTTGCGTGCACACGTAGGGTGAGGCAAATCTTTGCTCACAGCCACTTGCTGTCACACTACAAATTCCTGCCGTAAGACCATAAAGCATAGGAGCAGGATTTGGCCCATCGAGTCTGCTCCATCATTCAATCATGCCTGATATTTCCCCCCTCCTCAGCACCACTCCCCAGACTTCTCCCTGTAACCTTTGATGCCATGTCCAATCAAGAACCTATCAATCTCTGCCTCAAATACACCCCATGACCTGGCCTCCACAGCTGCCTGTGGTAATAAGTTCCACAAATTCACCAACCCAACACCCTGGCTAAAAGAAATTTCTCTGCATCTCTGTCTTCAATGGATGCCCCTCTATCCTGAGACTGTGCCCTCTTGTCCGAGATGCCATCATCACGGGAAACATCCTTTCCACATCTACCATGTCTGGGCCTTTCAACATTTGAAAGGTTTCAATGAGATCCCCCCCCCCCTTCTAAATTCCAGAGAGTACAGGCCCTGAGCTATCATATGTTCCTCATATGATAACCCTTTCATTCCCAGAATCATTTTTGTGAACATTCTCAGAATCCTCTGCAATGCCAACACATCTTTTCCTAGATGAGGAGCCCAAAACCATTCACAATAGAGTATTCTGAACAATTTTGGGCTCTGCATCTAAGAAAAGACGTGCTGGCATTGGAGAGGGCTGGGAGGAGGTTCCCAGGTGAATGTAAGTGGATTGTTACTTCATTATTTCTTCTTTCTGACCTTGGGCAGCAGAGGGAGAGCTCTCATATAATCTGGCAGTAGCCATTCGTCTCCTCGGCCCCTTAGATTCTGTTTTGCATCACGCCTAATCAATATCTAAGCCTTTTTTTGTCTGCCCTGATCCCGTGACCTATTTGCGCATTTTTTTTCCAACATGAGAGGCAATTTGGCCCTCAAGCCATCTCACCGAGCAAATGATTCGCTCACACACCTATTCTCACTACCACTCGCCTCAATATGGAGGACAATTTACAGCGGCCAGCCAACCCAACCTACACGTCTTTGGGAGGGGAAAGGAAATCGGAGCATTTTAGGGGAAAACCCACACACAGGCACATTTATTTTCACATACACCAAAGTCCAACGAAATTCTTTGCTCGGTTTACTGAGAGCTTCAAGCCCCGAATGCTCTGGCAGTAACTTTATGGCTCTGTCCCTTTTTTGGTGACCTCTTACCCCAGGAAATACTAATTGGTCTCTGCCCGTTTAACTGTGAACTAAATCCTGTCTGTCCTCGGATTTTAACCTTTCAACTGTCTCTATGATCCAGGATTGCGCATCCTCATACCCCTGACCTTGACCTTTGACTCCTGACTCGGAGTTTTCTAGAATCCTGACTCAAGACGTTTAGCCCCGATCTTGATGACACTCACACGATGATTATTTTCTGGTTTATAAATCGCTGTAATATCTGCCTCTGCTTTAGTAAGTCCCCGTCATGATTGGCTGACCATGCCGTCAATTATCCAGCAACACCCGCCCCGGCCACTCATCTCCCTTTCCGATTGGCTGGGCCCTCTCCGCCGGTTGCAGGGCTTCACCTGGTTTCTCCGGAACTGCTCCGTGATGTATCGGTAAGCGGCGAAATGCCGGTAATCGCTGCCCTGGCTCCGCAGCTCCTTCAGAAGCGCCCTGAACACCCGCAGTGGATGGGACGCCGCCGCCATCTTTTGAACGACTGGGCCGCGCCAGCCGGACCAATCGATCGCCGATCGCGGATCGGTCCGCGGGCCGCCGCTCGCCACAAGGCGGCGCTAGATCCGCTCCTCCTCGTCTTGCCCACGCCCCTTTCCTGTCTCGTCATCTACTCCTCCCCTCTTGGCCCCGCCTCCTCCCTGTCTTGTGACGGTACGAACACCACCGTCTGTTTGTGTAATTCTCTGTCTTCATGCTAGTTGATCTTTTAATATAATATTCTCGTCTCCTCCAACTTTAGCCATGCTTTCAGAAGGACAGCGGGAAGCATAACGGGCTAGGATGATTCTTTTAATTAAAGATGGGATGATGAGGTGATAATTGTCGAAAGATTAAGATAATTTTGATTTGACATTAACAGTGGGAGTAACGTCAATGTATTAAAAAGTCACTCCCCCACAATTTATATCCGTCTACACTAAAGTATCACACCACCTGAATATCCAATTCCCAGCTTTGATCATGTTGCCAAGTCTATAAATACTATTAGCTCATATCTGTTTATTTCAATTGGGTCACCGACTTCCCTATTCCCTCAGACATGCTGCACACTTTCCAATAAAGTCTTTGATTTTATCTTGCCATTTTAAAAAATCTTTCCCCTGCCCTCCCCAACGCATTCTGGTTATCATCATGCATGGTCTATACAGCTGTCCTAACCCCCCCCCCCCCTCCCCCATCTGAACTCTGTCCATTTGGGCTTTCTGCTGTCCAAATCTGCTCGCAGGTACCCTTACCAGATCAGTCTAACCCTTTCCAACAAACCCTGCGAGGAGCTGGGTCATGTTCCTGCTTGAGGTGTGACCCATCAGGCCTGTAGAGTTGTCAACTTGCCCCAGGAGTGTCCCCAGTCCCTTGTCCTTCACCAGCTCTCCAGCCACACATTGTCTATCTTTGTGTATCTGTGCTCAGAATCCTGAGACTCCACCCTTTGAGATCCCACTTTTTAAATCTCTAGGTAGGCCTCCGTTAGTCTCGATAGACCATGGATTTGCACCTTGGAAAGTTTCCAGGGCGCAAGCCTGGGCAAGGTTTTTTTTTAAATGGAAGACCGGCAGTTGCCCAGGCTGTAAGTCTCCCCTCTCCACACCACCAACGCTGTCCAAGGGATTAGGCATTAGGAAATCCCTACCCAAGCTTCAAAACTCTCAATGGCGCTCTTGACCCTGGCCACACACAAAGATCTTTATTTGCCATATATATTTACATGTATTAGGAATTTGCTCCAGTGTGTTGGCACTACATGCAAAAAAAAAATCAACAATTATTAAAAAGTAGAATTATATAAAAATAAGTTCATTTATAAACATTAATATGGAATAAAATTTGCATAATTACATAAGTGCTAGCACGTATTTACAATGTAAACAGTATTATAAAAAGTCACAACATGCTGGAGGAACTCAGCAGATCGGGCAGCATCCGTGGAAAGGGTCTCGGCCCGAAATGTTGACTGTTCGTTTCCATGGACGCTGCCCGACCCGCTGAGTTCCTCCAGCGTGTTGCTTTGACCCCAGCATCTGCAGAGTACTTTGTGTTTATTATAAAAAGTCATCTCTGCTACCATTGGATCACCTGTGAAATATAGAAACCCCGATCACTGTTGGTATCCCATTCTGCTTGTCATTTATACAATTGAGCCTCTTGTGGTGGTATAGGTGAGGAGTGATTGTTTTCAGCAATATCCTGAAGGAGAATTCTGTTGGTGGGGAGGGAGAAGGAGTCGGGATTCCTGCCCTTTCTCCCAGCTGTGGTCTGATCCAGCGTCTGTGGAGAGAGCAAAACAGAGTCCATGTTTTGTCAGCTGTGACTCTGTTCCTCTTTCCACACAATAGTGTAGTGGTTATCACAATGCTTTACAGTACAGGCGACTCAGGTTCAATCCCCAGAGTTTGTACATTCTTCCCCGTGACCACATGGGATTCCTCCCACAGTTAAACAACGTGCCGGTTGGTCATTGTAAATGATCAGGTGGGATTAAATTGGGGGATTACTGGGCAATGCAGCTCAAAGGAGCGGAAGGGCTGATTCTGCACCATTCCTCAATAAATAAATAAGATGCTGCCTGACCTGTGGAGTATTTACAGCATTTTGCTTTATTCTTTGATTTCTGTAGTTTTAATTCAGTCTGAATATTGGATTCTTCTGAAATTTGGGATCCATCTAATGAGAGCATTTTAAACGGTGGAAGGCGAAGGGATGGCAGTTACAGGTCGATCTCAGAGTAGGAATAATTCAAAATGTGTAACGTTTATCTCGCAAAATCCCTTGACTGAAGTTGATTTTTATTTGTAATGTGCCTTGGTTCTTATGACACGCAGAGTCAGTGAATTGTGGATTGTAAAAGTAAAGTTTGGAAGGGGGAAAGGGATTTGCTTTTCAAGCGTAAGCAGGGCGGGGTGATGTCAGGGAGCGAGAGGCACAGAGGTCTCCAGGTATTGGTTCTGGGCACCTCACTGTTCCTAAGTGGTCGATGGCTTAAGTTAAATTAACTCACAATACCGATCTCTTGGGAGAAAGTAATGGACGCTGTTGAAACAGCTAGAGGTACTTAGAGAATGTTTATAAATAGGCAGAACTGTGATACTTACAATTAAATATTGATTGAATTTGGTTTGTCACCAAGGACACTCACAGATTTCTACAGATGTACCGTGGAGAGCATTCTGACTGGCTGCATCACCATCTGGTATGGGGGGCGGGGAGGAGAGGGGCTACTGCACAGGATCAAAATAAGCTAAGTTGTAAACTTAGTCAGCTCCATCATGGACACGAACCTCTGTAGTATCCAGGACATCTTCAAGGAGCGATGCCTCAAAAAGGCAGCGTCCGTCATTAAGGACCACCACCACCCTGGACATACCTTGTTGTCATTACTACCATTGGGGAGGAGGTACAGAAGCCTGGAGGCACACACTCGACAATTCAGGAACAGCTTCTTGCCCTCTGCCATCCAATTTCTGAATGGATATTGAACCCATGAACTCTTCCTCACTACATTTTTATTTCTGTTTCTGCGATACCTATTTTTATATTTTTTTTACTGTAATTCAGTTTTTTTCTGTATTATTAGTCTTGTATTGAACTGCTGCCACAAAACAACAAATTTCACAGCATATGCTGGTGATATTACACCTGATTCTGATTTTGAAATGCCCGAAATTGCTCAGAGAAATGGGTACTTCTTATCTGCACTGGAAAGCTAGGTTTCAAAAAAATATGGAAATCAGAGACCGATCTCTCAGTGCATTAAGTAAAGCTGGTAAAATGCTGAAACGTCAGGGATACTCAGCTGGTCAGGCAGCATCTGTGGCAAGAGAAACAGAGTTATTATTTCAGGTCAATGGACCTTCATTAACGAACTCCTGATGTCAAAAATGGTTACTATTTGTGTTGTGGGGCTTGGGGAGGACACTAAGCTTACTTGTCTTTAATTTAGGTGCTTTTTTGTTAAATTCTCTTCCTTTGTAGCATATTGTTATTGTATGCTTAATTTTGCACTGTATTAATGCTCCTCATCGGGATTTGGGGTTTTTAATTTGTAAAATGTTTTGAAAAACTAATTAAAATTTTTTTTTTTAAAAAAAAGGTTACTATCCAGACACACTTTGTCTACACCTCGTCACAAACTATTGTCTCCACTCCTTGCCCTCCCTACAACTTTAACGTATGCCTGTTTGCTCCCTTCTCTCAATCTGATGATGGGCCATTGATTGGAAACGTTGGCCATATTTCTCACTTAACAAGTGCCGTGTGAGCAGTCAAAACAAGATAAACGGTACCACAAACAGAGATAGATGGGGTCGATCTGATAGATATTAGTGGAATGTGGCTGCTTGCTGAACGAGGCTGGATACTGACTATTCCTGGGTACTGCTCAATTTGCAGTGTTGGATAGAGTAGAAACGAAGGGGGAGCTCGAATGTGGATTCATCCAAGAAAAGGGCTCTCTAAATATGGTCAGATAATGAAACAAGATTAATTAATAATCTCATTTTAAAGAACTCTCAGAGGAAGAGCCATCATAATATGGTACATTTCACATCAGTCTGAGTGACACACTTGTTCAAAAGTAGAATCCAGATCTTAGATAAGGAAATCCCAAAGGCCTCAGCTGGCTAATGTAGACTGAATATTAGATTAAGAGATATAACCTAGATGGTTTCAGAATTTTCATGAAAGTACAGTCAATTTGGAAATTTGAAGTATCCAGGAGAAAATGACAGTCAGTGGCTAACCCAAAAAAAACCCCTGTTATTGGATTAAAAGAAAATGTTTGGAAGCTTTCACAGAATTGTCTCTCTAAAGAAAACGGGAGAACTGTAACAACACAAAAGAAAACAGAAGATGAAACTGAGGTAGCAAGTAATATCGAAGCAGATTCTAAGAGCTGCTATGCGTACATAATAGAGAAGGAGGCAGCGAGAGTGGGTGTTGAGAGGTTAGAAGCTGAGACAGGGCAATTAATAATGCAAACACAAGGACGTCGAGAGTTTTTAAAGAAATGGTTTGTACCGAAAGCATGAGAGAAGTTAAAGAACTGAAATGGATCATTAAGAGGAACAGTTAGAGTGGACAGCCAGTGCCTCTTTCCCAGAGCACCATTGCTCGATACAAGAGGACATGGCTTTAAGGTAAGGGGTGGGAAGTTCAAGGGGGATATTAGAAAAAGGTTTTTTACTCAGAGAGTGGTTGGTGCATGGAATGCACTGCCCGAGTCAGATACACTAGTGAAATTTAAGAGACTACTAGACAGGTATATGGAGGAATTTAAGGATGTGGGGGGGTTATATGGGGGGCAGGGTTTAAGGGTCGGCACAACATAGTGGGCTGAAGGGCCTGTACTGTGCTGTACTATTCTATGTTCTATATTAAAACAGACATTATGCCAACTAACGGCAATAAAGCCAATGGATCCAATACATATGGTGACTGCACAGACAATTAAAGCATTGGGCCTTGTTTTTACAGAATCCCCAACATTCTGGAAAGGTGCGACAGGGAGACAGAAAACTTAATCCTGCTACTCAGAAAAGGAGAGAAAAGGCGAGTCAGCTTCATATCAGTGAGAATACTGGAGAAGTGCCCAGTGATGATGCGGGGAGCACTGTTGGCTCACAGCTCCAGAGAAATGGGTTTTATCCTGAGCTTGGGTACCCTTTGTGAGGACTTTGCAAGTATGGCGGGGATTTCCTTGGGCGGCTCCAGTTTGTTCTGACAGAACGCAGATGTCAGACAGTTAACTGGCTTCTGTAAGTTGCCCCCAAAGGAGGAAGGAGGTGTAAGAATTAGATCATATAACAGCACAGCAAAGGCACAGTCTCTTCCGCCCTCCATGTTGAGCCAAACTAATTAAACTAATCAAAATAAGGTCCATACCTCTCCATTCTCCGCACATTCATGTGCCTGTCCAAGAGCCTCTTTCATATCTGTCTCTACTACCCACCCTGCAAGCACATTCCAGGCTATCTGTAAAAAAAAAACACACTTGCCCAACATATTTCATTTAAACTCTTGTCTTTCATAAGCTTAATAAATGTTCACCAGGTTCTCCCCCAACCCCCACCACCACCCTCAGCCTCCAACACTCCAGAGAGAAAAAAACCCAAGTTTATCCAACATCTTATCACAAGCATGCGCCCCTTAATCCAGGCAGCTTCCTGGTACATGATTCTTATTCAGAGTGTGAAAGGTTAAGGAGAGAAGGCAGGAGGGAAATGGGTCAGCCATGATGAAATGGCAGAGCAAACTCAGTGGGGCTGTATGGCCTAACTCTACTCGTTTGTTGTATAGTTGTAAACATGTCCTGCATCTCTCCAAAGCCTTCACATTCATCCTATAATGGCATTATCAGAAGTGTAGGCAAATTCATAGGAATGCATCTATAAAATGGGATTAGTAGATAATTTGTGTAGATGGGGCCTTGATGATTGGTGTTGAGGTGTGGGGTGCCAGGCCTGTTTCAGTGCTATGTGACCCTACTACTGAAAATTTGAAAAAAAACTTACAAAGTTTATCTGAGGTAGTGTGGAGAAAGAGAATTATGCTTAAAGGTATCATGGGGAAATCTTTGAGGATATAAAGAGCGGAGTAAAAGAGAAGTCCACAGATCTCATATATTTGTTTTTCCAAAAAGGCATTTGATACAGTGCTGTAAGCTTGGTTACTGCCATGGTAAGAGTATAATCATTATCCTGGACAGGTAAATGGTCAGATCAGAAAAGAGAGTAAAGAGAAACCGTGTGAGATGATTACAAGGGATCATGATGTCTCAGAAAAGAATCAAATCCGCCTAACACAGAGATAAGGAGAGTAACTGGGAAAAACAAGTGGAATGTTGAATTTTGTTACAAATGAGATGGAGTACAAAAAATAGGAATTCTTCAAATTTCAAAGTACATTTATTATCAAAGTACTTATGCCATATACAACCTTGAAATTCATCTCCTTACAGGCAGCCATAAAACAAAGAAACCCAATAGAACCCATTTTAAAAAAGACCAAAAAACCACCTAACGTGCGGGGGGGGGGGGGGGGGAGAGAAAAAACTAAATTGTGCAAACAGTGAAAGTAAGTAAATAGCATTCAGAAGTGAAGTTCACAGAAGTGAGTCCATAGACACGAGGCAGGGCATTGCTGCAACTGATTCATGAGTGGGCCACAGCACTCGTTTCAGTGCAGAAACGAGTAAATCTCACAGAGTATCGAGCTGAACTGGCCTGCCTCTCACCTCTGGTCCCGACACCCTGACTTTTCCCATCTGGCTTGGCGCTTACATTTGGTCAGGACTTTGACAACATATGTGAGGTTCCAGTCTCAATGAAGAGAGCTTGTTTGAAGATAATGAGGGTGAGTTCATTGGATTAAATCTTGAGATACATAGGTTTTTCTGTGAAGAACAATTAATTGCACAGGCTTAAGGAGAATGAGAGGTGATTTCATTTGGAAAAATTAAGATGCTATTTATTTTAATGGAAAATTCAGTGAGGACGTTTCCTCTTGGACTTTGGGCTATACATGGGTCAGACTAAGATGAAAAGGAATTTAATGTCTGAGGGTTGTTAAGCTTTGGATGGTCTATAGTGAATCACTGAGTTATACATAGTTGAGTCAGATTTTTGGACCAGAGACCAGGAATGATCATCAGCAGGAAAATCAGAAGTGATACTGAGTGGTGAAGCAGGCAACAGGCCAATCAATGGCATCTTCTATTACTGTGTCTGTGATGTTAGAGATTCCCACTGTTCACAGCTGGGAGTCACCATTGGCCAGAAACTTAACCAGGTTAAAAAGCTCTGTGGCTACAATTACCCATGACGACACCGGAGTGTCCGCAGATGCTAGAATCTGGAGCGCAAAAAAAAAACTGCTAGAGGGTCTCAATGAGTCAGGCAGCAGTAAGGTGAGATTTGTGTAGGGAGATTAACACATATGGACCTCCCTCAGGGATCAGCATTGAAGACAGTGGACATGATCAACTGGCTGCAGAGATTCTAGGAAGGCAGTGGAGTGAATTGTGGGCTGGAGATGGTCAAACATTAGGATGGTGCTTCCCCTACCTGGCTGTGGGAGAAGGTAAGACAGCATTCCAACCCCTCCAGCCTGTTGCTAACCACTGCATTCATGCCAGCTCTTACTAAAAGATGATGACTGACAGGTGAGGAAGGGCAGCACTGGGTTCTCAATGGGAGACGCAACTCCCTTATTGGCAAATACAAACTTTTTAAAAAAAGTTAAGATTTATGTAGTTTAAACTACTTCCCCCCTCAGAAATGATCCTATTGACTGACTTTTGCAAACTACTGCTTTTGACATGACTTTTCTGCAACTTGGCTTCATTCTTTTAACAAAAAATCCATAACTGAACATTCTCCAGAAGATCTTGCTTCAGGACATTTCTTCCTCTGACCATATGATAAAAGGAAGGTCATTGATGAGGGAGCTGAAGATGGCTGGGGTCTAGGTCGCTGCCCTGGGGAACTCCTGCTAAAATGTCCAGGGGCAGGAATAATTGACCTCCAACCAACATTTGTTGAAGTATAATTTAACTTGTTGGCCATGTTTTCCCCAAGGATGCCCAATTGGTCAGTTTTATCATTTAATGTTGTACTCCTGTTCAGAACAATCATTCCTATCTCACCTCTGGAAATCAGCTCTTTGATTCAAAGTCTATAAAGCCCAAACTAAATATCACTGAAAAGATTCTAGCATGGATAAAGCAGTGGCTGATTGGCAGGAGGCAAAGGAATGGGAACCTTTTCTGGTTGGTTCTGCTGGTGACTAGTGGTGTTCCACAAAGGACTGTGCTGGGACCAATTTTTTTTACATTATATGTCAATGATTTGGATGATAGAATTGATAGCTTTGTTGCAAAGTTTGCAGACAGTATGAAGATAGGTGGGGGGACGGGTAGTTTTTGAGGAAGCAGAGAGGTTTAGATTAGGTGAATGGGCAAAGAAATGGCAGATGGAATAAAGTGTCAGGAAGTTTATGGTAATCACTTTGTAAAAGGTTGACTATTTTCTATATGGAGAGAAAATACAAAAAAAAACTGAGGTACAAAGCGATTTGGGAGTCCTCGTGCAGGATTCCCTAAAGGTTAATTTGCAGGTTGAGTCTGTGGTGAGGAAGGCAAATGCCATGTTAGCATTCATTTCAAGAGGTTTAGATGATAAAAGCAAGGATGTACTGTTGAAACTTTATAAAGCACTGGCGAGCCCCCACTTGTATTGTGGGTAGTTTCAAGCTTCTTAGAAAGGAAGTGCTGAAACTGGAGAGGGTTCAGAGGAGGTTCATGAAAATGATTCAAGGATTGAATGGCTTATCATATGTAGAGCATTCGATGGCTCAGGGCCTGTATTCCCTAGAATTCAGAAGAAGGCGGGATGACCTCATTGAAACCTATCGAATGATGAAAGCCTTGATAAAGTGGTGGGAGAGTCTAAGACCAGAAGACAAAACCTCAGAATAGAGGGGTGTCCTTTTAAAACAGAGTCAAGGATATATTTTTTAAGCCAGAGTGGTGAATCTGTGGAATTCTTTGCCACAGGTAGCTGTGGAGGTCAAGTATTTATGTATATTTAAGACAGAGGTTGCTAGATTCTTGACTGGTCAGGACATGAAGGGATACGGGGAGAAGGCAGGAGATTGGGGCTGAGAGGAAAATTAAATCAGCCCATGATGAAATGGACTTGATGGGCCAAGTGGCCAAATTCTGTTCCTATATCTTATGTTTTTTATAGTTATAGATGAGTAATTGTAATTTTATAATACTGTCAACTTCCACTGGCTTGATTGAAAATTTCCTGGGCTGAATGTGTCCTGCTTTTTGTGGGATGACATATCCACCAATATTCCACATTCTTTGGTAAATATCAAATGTTATACTGGAACAACTAGGCAGGTGCTTTGGTTGTGCAGTGTTCCAATTTGGTTATATTATGCGCTGCCTGTTCCAGTAGGTTTTGCTGTATCTAGTTCATTTAAGCCTTCCCTAATATTGAGGAATGAATGTAATCAACTGGATTCTGTGATGGTGAGGATCTCAATAAAAAAGACACTTCTGGGTGAAAATGGTTGCAATTAGTTCAAGCCTGGTCTTTGTCCTGTCATCACCACTGAGGTGGTAAATCTTAAGAGTCACGTTCATTTCATGAGTCACTAAGTGAATGGAAAGATAGAGAGGAATTAGTCTTCAGCCCTTGTGGGCATTTAAAGCTCCTGCTGAGCAGCTGTAAAATTACAACATCACACCCAGCCGTAGTAATTCTGAGATGTTCATTTGTTGGCTCCCATTCTTTCTCAACCTCCATTTGACTGTCAGAACTTTACCACAGAATTCCGGGCTAATCCCCAAGCTTTACACATCTTAAAGCCTCCCAATCATTTGTAAAGAAAATTTCAAAATACCTCTCGACTTAGTGACTGAATTCTTCTTAAGTCACTTCTCCCATTCGGCATTTTTAAGATGTTTGAGAGCACAAGTTCACCATATAAGCAATGCTCTGCCATTACCCTAACTGTTTTCAACCTTCCTTGCTGTGATGCTGCACCCCATTTTCAAAAATACTTCCCGATGGGCTGGAATTCACCTACATAACTAATGGCAACCTAGCTCCAATGTCACATTGCAATAAGCAGAGAACATGAATGTTGAGCCCCAAGTTATTGTAAACTTATTCATTGAAGTGTATGAGGACCGGCCTTGAGTTGAACATTTGCAAAAGAAAGGCACTCTTAATCTGCACTTGCAGAACTCTGGCCTTCTAACAATATGGGTCCATAATAAATCCCTAGGAAACATGGGCCTCTTGCCATATCTTAGGAGATACAGCTGGACAAGAACAAATATCCACCTTGCTTTCAGTATGGCAGCTGTTGGATAAAAAATATATTGGAGGGAGGCAAAATCTGAAATACTGCACAACCTACATGCTGACTACAGTTCTTTGTGGGAATGGGACCTGCTCTCGGGGTTCAATAAATGGCCGTTATTCAGCATGCCAAGGACTCGACCCAAGAGCTTTGCTAGCCTTCAGAGGACTGAGATTTCATGGCTCTGGAGACAGGGGAATTGGAGGTCGGTGTCCGGGCAGGAGATCTGTGTGTCGTGGGAGATGGAAGAACTAAGGCTGTGTGCCAGAGCATGGAAAAAGCGACACAACATACTTTTAGTATCATAAACCAGCAAGTTGTTTGTTATGTCTCTCTCGCTGTGAAATGGAGACACCTTTTTCTCCCTTATTAGGGAGGAAGAACCTGTGGTATGTCGAATACCGGGTGAATAAGTAGTCTTTGGGTTAACTGCAAGTCTGTGTCTTTGCTGTTTATTTGCTCACACTTGAGTGCTCGGTGGCAGGTGCCAATGCTTTTTTTTTGCCGGTGGGGGAGAGGGGGATTGTTGCTTACTGCCGCTTATGTGTGGGAGGGGAGCTGTGGGGGGCGGGGACTTTGGAGCTCTAACATTTAACTATCATTCATTCTTTGGGGGCACTTCCCTGACTTTCACAGTCTAGGTGTCAGCAGCAGACTGTAGCCCAGCAGAAATGGTCCACTTGCTCTGCCAAGCACCACCCATTCCATCTGTTGCAGAACCCAGAACTGGAGTGGAAGTAAGTCATCCTGTTCAGATGGAGATAGGTAAACTCACACATTCCCTATACGAGCAGCAGCTTGTACTACTGCAGGACTACATGCTGTACACTGGTAACATAGCAAGCCACTGACCAACAGCACACAAATCTTTCTTGGCTATAGCACAAGATCCTGTTTCACAGAAAATTTACTGAATGAAAATGCGATTCCACAGGGAACAGATCATTTGAAATCTGATGAGCTTAAATCCGTTAACAACCTACATCACAAATACATACAGAGACGGAATGCGTTCTCACCATTTTTGTTTTATTTTAAAAACAGTGCTTTATTACTGTTGGGAAGGATTTCCCTTCCTTCGAGTTTATAAAAGCCAGCAACAAGATCAATAATTTATACATGGGAAGTAATACAAAAGGAATAATAGTCCATGTGCTATCTACTTAACATTCATGATTATATCTAATTATAACCCAATGAATACTGCTCGGTGATGAAGCTACTATACGATATACCATACCTTCTGGGAAACGTTCACAAACAAGGTGGGATGAGGGTCAGGACAGTGTTGATGCTAGCTTTCTAGCAAGATTAAATACCACCTGCACATGGTTTTTTAAATTGTTTAGTGTTTTCTCCTATTTTATTCCCTTTCCAATGCCTGCACCACAGCACAATTTCTAATTCTCCCACCCCAACACTCCTTTCCCCTTTGGCTGGAGCTCAGAGAGAGGGCTCTCTCCTCTTTGTGATTCATAGGAACTTCCGGTTATGGAAGGTGAAGCTTTTCCTTGTTTATCTGGGGGAGGAGAGGAGAAGGGTAAAGGGAGGATGGTGATGGTGGTGGGGGATGGGTGATTGTGATCGTATCGGGTGAACTGTATTACAAGTAAATGGAAAGAAATAAATGTTGCTTAATATAAAGGCTTAAGGATTAAATGGTTCAAGTATCTGCATCAGCCATGTCACTGTGATAATGACTCCTACTACTAACAACCAAGTTTCCTATTCCAGTCGGGATACAGCAATGGGTCCCTTCCAAAAAAAACCACACACACACACACACACACACACGCACACGCATGCACAACACAAAACAAATAAAAACTTGTCAGTCCCACTGAACCTGACCCGATGGATGGGGTGTCGGATATTTACCATATGGTAAGCTGCTGACTGGACATGGCCCATTCCTGCTAAAAGCAAGATGGTCTTTTGCCAAATAAAGAGAGAATAAAAAAAACATTTACTCTACTCAGAAATTGTTCCCTCCAAATATTCTGCCTATTCTACAGCTGCTCTGAGGCTTTTACAAAACAAAAACAAGGATTGAGAACAATACCCTTGGGTTACTTGGTAGTCAGCGGAGTAGAGTGCAGCTGTAGTGCTAACTCACTAACATGTTCACTGGTTATAATATAAAAGTTAACCTAAGTAAAAGAATATGAATTGTAGTCATAGGAATGAAAACTATTACTGAACCTGGTGTGACACAGAACAGCAACTCCCATTCATACAAGCCATCTGTGGTCTCTACATTTTCCTTCTCTATGCACTACTAAACTAACTGGAGCACTACCAGGAGATGCTGTCATTTGCCACACCACATTCCCATTTTAAATTCCTTCCTCTGTGATGAGACTTTTCTGTGAATGTTTCCCTATTATAACAACAATGAAAATATTTTTATATACAAAAAACAATTGTCATTCAGCGACAAACCATGCTTTGGCTTGCAATGCAAAAAAAAAATTCATAATTTAAGGACGGCAGTGTGGTGTCTACGACTAGTGTCCCTTTTTTCTTTTAACAAAGATTGATTTTCTTTAAATAGCTTACTAAGCCGGTGCAGTGTACACTGTGTTGGGAATACTCTACATGATCAGAAACTCTGGCAGCAACTGTGCTGTCTGCACCATGGAAGTATACTTTTTCAATTCACTCCCACCTAAATCTCCCAGTGCAGATATAACAGACAGCAAAGCTCCAGGAACATTGGAACAGAATGGATAGGTCTGGGCCAGCCCCAAGCGTGCACAATAAATTATTAGCTTCAATCTGACCTGGAGCCTCATTGACTAACACTCACACATTAGCTCAGCTAACTTCCTAAAAAAAATAACATCTGAAATGGCATCATGAATGCCTTTAAAATGTCTACCAAAGTGTAGTATTCATAACTTTTTTCATTTACATGATGCAACTGTGTGTCTGACCAACCTTCCAGAACTTTCCTGTTGAAAGTCCTCAATCCCCACCCTATCCACACCTCTTCTTCCAATTCACACCTCTGCTCTTCCCTTTACACCTTTCAGGCAGGGGTAGAGCTAGATTCTTCTCATGCCAGATGACCATTTTCTGAGCAGCATCTTCCTGCTTGCTTAGGTACTCACCGAAGACAGAGGTAAATGAAACAAGGATCACAAAGCAGCCAAAATCTGATGACGATGATTAGAGTTAAAAAAAGATTGATTTAAAAACTGCATTTTTATGTAATTCTGCTGAATGCAAGGGTGTCAGCCAGTTGGAGCAATATCCTAGGTCACATTAAAAAAATACAAATACATTGGATAATACAATTCAATTAACCTGATGCAATTAAAACATGCATATATTTAGTGCCAAACACTTCTGGATTGTATCACTTAATTCAATGGTGCTACCTGACAGTGCAGTGTAAACCTGCCCCATTTTACACAGGAGGCATGAAACCTCCATTTGGAATTTGCTGGGATGCTAATGCAAAAAGTCAATATCATTTTAAAAACAAAAGCGTGGAGATAAATTTACATCACCAGTGGAGGGAGGTGGGTTGTGTGATCTTCTGAGTCTTGAATGAATGATTAAACGGACAAAAGTTAGCATTGCAGCCACTTTGCTGTTTGATAGCAACTAATATTTCGGCTGTTGCTATTGTTCAGTTGGGTACAAACAGGCACAATTTAACATGCTATGTCTGGAAATGGTGATTAGATGGAAGCTGCAGCTGCACTCACTACAAAAAACAAAGCACAACATAAAAATTGTTTCCATCCACTCATAACTGGATAATTTCCAGCTTGCCCCCCCCACCTCTCCTCCTCATTTTGAACTGACCCCATTAAGTGGTGAATCTCTCTCTTTCCCTCCCATCAAGATTTTTTTTGTATATCCACAGACCCTTGGTGCTGCTGCTCCACACACTTTACTGGGACCAGTTTCCCGTGGGCACTCAATTTGACTTTTGGTTTTTACTACTGCTTTTGTGCCTAATATTTTTTAAATTTCATTTGTCTGACTTTTGTCATATGAAGCTGATTTCATAAATGCCACTACACACACAAAGAAATGCACTTTTATACCACAGTTAAAAACTGTCTGCACAATCTTTGGAACAAAAAAAAATGAAGGCAGAAACAAAAGGAAAAAAAATACATGTTTAGAAGAACATAATGAGGTATAAAAAAGTAGGTCTCTTGTGTAATGATTTCCTCTCTTTCTCGTGTATTTTTTTTCATGTTGAGTTGCTATAAAGTTCCACTACTTGTAATATTGCAACAACCAGGCCTTGGGAAGGGGCTGTTCCCATCGCAGGAGTTCACATCACTTTTAGTAGGGAGCAAAACGACTGTATCCACCTCGATATAAACTAGCCTGGAAAAGAACAAGAACAATATGTAAAACAAAGTTAAAGCACAATTTAAACATTCAGAAATGGTACAGGCATTAGACGTACATATACATAGCTTCAAATTCCAGAGACTTGGGCAAGAAGATCCAGACCAGAGGTTCCCAACCTTTTTTATGCCATGGACCAATACCATTAGGCAAGGTCTAGACTAAGGAAGCTCAGCACTCTGGAAGTGAAAATATTTTCGCTGAGGCATTAAATCGTCCCTACTGCACTTTCCAGTGGAAGTAAAAAAATACCATGGCACACATAAAATGCAAGAATATACTCCAGGTGCCCAGGCCATCACTCAATTGACATAATTATATTCTGTTTGTAGGACCTTGAGGCCAAGGGGCATTAATAGTTAAATTGAATTGAATTTCTTGTATTCAAAAGAAAAATTAACTTTCTCACGTGCCATTGACACAAGGTACTGATTTTCCCATAAAATCAACAGACTGTGGAGGGTGCTGCTGGAACTCCCTAGATGAGGAAAAATCTTGAAAGACCTTTGACAGATTAGTGATCACTATGAAGTTGGAAAACAGGTGCCTCTACTACTACTACTGCAGGCCCTCAACACTTGACCACAGGACCCAACTCCCCATAGCTCCACTGGACTAGTATCTGATCTTCTGGTCCCAATTCCAGATGCATATTTGGCCTCAATGGTAATTTGTTAAGAGTCATACCACACAGGGACTGCCTATGCAGCTCATACCAATCATCACGTTTATATTATGCAAATTCCTCTATTCTCCCCAGATTCTATCACTCACCTATATACTAGGGGCAAGTACAGTGGCCAGTGAACTTGATTGTCTTTGAGATATTGGAGGGAAGTAGAGCACCTGGAGCAACTCAACATGCTCAAAAGGAGAAAATGCAAACTCCCTATGGGCAGCACCAGAGATAGAAATTGAACCTAGATCCCTGGAGCCATGAAGAAGCTTCTCCTTACTGTTGGATAGAGATCTATCACTATAATATGGTTGCTAATACATACTAGTCTTTTATATCCCTCCCTTCTCACTCTAAAACCAAAGCCCTCTAGTTCTTGACTCTCCAACCCTGGGAAGAGGTCTGAGTGGGTTTTATGCCCCTTGTGACTTTGAATGCCCCTGCAGTAGGACCATCTCTTAGTCTCCTATGCTTCAGGGATTGCCCAACTTCTCCGTGTAGCCCAGCCCCCCTTGTGTTGTGGTGGCACCTCATGGATCTTTTCTGTTATCTTTCCAGCTTTATAACACAGTAACCAAAATAGAATATGATTCCCCAAGTGTGGCGATATTTTAAGAAGGATGTGGAAGCACTGGGGGAAGTGCACAGATTTACTAGGATGCTGCCTGGATTAGAGAATGTGTCTTATGAGGAGGAGTTGAGTAAGTTGGGGCTCGATGAAGTGCGACAATGGAGGTCCGCGGAATTGTGAGAGGCTTAGATGGACTGGACGGTGCCCTTTTTCCAGGGAGGAAATAGTTAAGACCAGAGGACATCTGGAGATATCAGAGGCAGTATTTTTTAAAAACACAGAGTAGAAGTACCTGGAATACGCTGCCAGGGGTGGTGGTGGAGGCCAATACACTTGCGGTATTTGGCAGACTCTTAGATAGGTACATATAAAGAAAGAATGGAGGGTTATGGGTATGTAGGATGGAAGGGTTAGATTGATTGAGAAGTATGTTAAAAGGGTGACACTACATCAAGCTGAAGGGCCCATACTATGCTGTACTGTTATATTATACAGGTCTGTCATTGCAAATACAGAGCAACACACACACACACACACACACACACAATGGGGAGGAACTCAGCAGACCAGGCAGCATCTATGGAAAAGAGTAAACAGTCGACATTTCAGGACTGCAGGAAAACGATGAGAAATCGGAGTAAGAAGGTGGGGCGTGGGGAGGAAGAAACACAAGGTGATAGGTGAAACTGGGAGTTTTGGGGGGAGGCTGGGAAGGGGTGAAATAAAGAGCTGGGAGGTTCATTGGTGCAAGATATACAGGGCTGGAGAAGGGGGGAATCTAATAGGAGAGGACAGAAGAACATGAAAGAAAGAAAAGGGGAAGGAGCACCAGAGGGAGGTGATGGGCAGGTAAGGAGATACGTGAAAGAGGAAAATGGAAATGGGGGAATGTTTTCATCTATAACCTTGTGTTTCTTCTTCCCCTCCCTCCACCTTCTCACTTTGACTTGTCATCTTTTCCCCCCAGTCCTGATGAAAGATCTTGGCATGAAGCATTGACTGTACTTTTTTCCATAGATGCTGACTGGTCTGCCAGGTTCCTCCAGCATTCTGTGTGTGTTGCTTGGATTTCCAGCATCTGCAGATTTTTTCATTTGCAAATATAGAGTATCACTGACTACAGTTACTGCAATACACTAGTACACAATACCAGTGGTTACAGGTCTCTCATGATGTCAATTTCTAACCAAATAACTCTTTGAAAAGCTAGTACAAACACAATCCCACTTACAACTCTACTCTGCTTTTGTTAGAGATGGGTCAGTCCACAAACCTGAGGAATTCCCATATAAACTAATGCTGTGAAACCTCATGATAATCATGAGTGGACAGTGAGGAAATGCATCTCATTTCCTGCCTTAGTGTTTGCTTCTTGACAGGAAGGTGTGAGTAACTAGCTTTTTGAAATAAACACTAAGTTTTGATGTCATTTATTTCTGAATGCTCTGGTCTTCAGAAGACTTCAAAACTTTAACCAAAAATGTCAGATTCATCTTTCATATTTATTATTTTGTTAGTGCCCGTAGCAGTGCTGGATAGCCTGACTCATTGAGGCTGTTATTCTGGGATCATCTTTGGTATGGCAGGGCCTGCATTTTCATCAATTTATGAACTGTTACATTGAAAACTTGTGTAAATTGGCTGCTGTATACTCATCACCACTTTGCTGGATACAAAGGAATTTGGTTTGAAATAGCAGATGTGAATGAAAGAACATAACAAGAACAGGGGTAAGCCTACAAGATCATGGCCTTAGATTTACTTGCAAGTTTCCTCATAAACTTTAACTTATCTTTAACTAATAACCTGTCTCTCCTAAAACATATTCAATGACTTTAGTTACACAGCTCTTTGGGGCAGAAAATTCCAAAGCTTCACAAACAGACATAAGAAATTGCTTCTCATCTCTTTCTTAAATGTGCAACTCCTTATATTCAAATTATCTAATCTACTTGGAGTACTATGCTCAGTTCTGGTTACCTCACTACAGGAAGAATTTTGAAACTACAGAAAGGGTGCAGAGGAGATTCACAAGGATGTTGCCTGGATTGGAGAGCATGCCTTATGAGAATAGGTTGAGTCAACTCGACCTTTACTCCTTGGAGCGGTGGAGGGAGGATGAGAGGTGACCTGATAGAGATGATGAGAGGCTTTGATTGTGTGGATAGTCAGAGGCTTTTTTCCCAGGGCTGAAATGGCTAACATGAGAGGGCACAGTTTTAAGGTGCTTGGAAGTAGGTACAGAGGAGATGTCGAGGTAAGTGCTTTTTTTATGCAGAGTGGTGAACGTGTGGAATGGGCTGTCGGCAACAGTGGTGGAGGTGGATATAATAGGCTCTTTTAAGAGACTCCTGGATAGGTACATGGAGCTTAGAAAAAAAAAGAGGGCTATGGGTAACCCTAGGTAATTTCTAAAGTACGTACATGTTCGGCATAGCATTGTGGGCCAAAGGGCCTGTATTGTGTTGTAGGCTTTCTATGTTTCTATGAAAGTGAAACTGAAATAACTCTTACTCCTACAGATATTATCAAATTAGTTTTTTTGAAGTAGTAACCAAGAAAGTCAATGAAGGCAGCAGATATAGTCTAATGGTCTTTGATAAGGTTCCACATGGTAGGCTGCTTTGAAAAGATAGATCACATGGAATCCAGGTAGAGGTGACTGGATGCACCATTGGCCTGATGGTAGGAAGTAGGAGGTAATGGTGGAAGGCCGTCATGGTGTAGTTCCCCATTGCTCGATCCATTGATATTTGTTATCAGTACTAACGACTTGCATGGGAATGTACAAGGCATGGTTAATAAGTTTACTGATGACACTAAGAATCAAAGACAGTGAAAATGGCTATCAGGATTTATAGAGGGATATTATTCAGCTGTTAAGTGGTCTGAGGAATGGCAAATGAAATTTAACTCAGGTAAGTGTGTGAAGTGTTTCATTTTAGGGGATAGATAGATAGATAGATAGATAGATAGATAGATAGATAGATAGATAGATAGATAGATAGATAGATAGATAGATAGATAGATAGATAGATAGATAGATAGATAGATAGATAGATAGATAGATAGATAGATAGATAGATAGATAGATAGATAGATAGATAGATAGATAGATAGATAGATAGATAGATAGATAGATAGATAGATAGATAGATAGATAGATAGATAGATAGATAGATAGATAGATAGATAGATAGATAGATAGATAGATAGATAGATAGATAGATAGATAGATAGATAGATAGATAGATAGATAGATAGATAGATAGATAGATAGATAGATAGATAGATAGATAGATAGATAGATAGATAGATAGATAGATAGATAGATAGATAGATAGATAGATAGATAGATAGATAGATAGATAGATAGATAGATAGATAGATAGATAGATAGATAGATAGATAGATAGATAGATAGATAGATAGATAGATAGATAGATAGATAGATAGATAGATAGATAGATAGATAGATAGATAGATAGATAGATAGATAGATAGATAGATAGATAGATAGATAGATAGATAGATAGATACTTTATTCATCCCCATGGGGAAATTCAACTTTTTTTCCAATGTCCCATACACTTGTTGTAGCAAAACTAACTACATACAATACTTAACTCAGTAAAAAATATGATATGCATCTAAATCACTATCTCAAAAAGCATTAATAATAGCTTTTAAAAAGTTCTTAAGTCCTGGCGGTTGAATTGTAAAGCCTAATGGCATTGGGGAGTATTGACCTCTTCATCCTGTCTGAGGAGCATTGCATCGATAGTAACCTGTCGCTGAAACTGCTTCTCTGTCTCTGGATGGTGCTATGTAGAGGATGTTCAGAGTTTTCCATAATTGACCGTAGCCTACTCAGCGCCCTTCGCTCAGCTACCGATGTTAAACTCTCCAGTACTTTGCCCACGACAGAGCCCGCCTTCCTTACCAGCTTATTAAGACGTGAGGCGTCCCTCTTCTTAATGCTTCCTCCCCCAACACGCCACCACAAAGAAGAGGGCGCTCTCCACAACTGACCTATAGAACATCTTCAGCATCTCACTACAGACATTGAATGACGCCAACCTTCTAAGGAAGTACAGTAGGTAGGACTTTCAGACAGTGAACGGTAGGACCCGGAGGGGTGTTCTAGAACCAAGTGATCTAGAAGTATGAT
Source organism: Hemitrygon akajei (assembly GCF_048418815.1). NCBI lineage: Eukaryota > Metazoa > Chordata > Chondrichthyes > Myliobatiformes > Dasyatidae > Hemitrygon > Hemitrygon akajei. Next base: position 12,059,193 of record NC_133154.1, read on the forward strand.
TCCCTGAAAGCGGTGTCACAGGTAGACAAGGTGATGAAGGCAGCATGTTGGCTGTCAGGGTACTGAGTTTAGAAGTTGGGACACTATGTTGCAGTTGTACAAGATATTGGTGAAGCTGTACATGGAATACTTTATTCAATTTTTGTTATCCTATTGTAGGAAAGATGTCATTAAGCTGGAAAGAATGCAGAGGAGATTTATGAGATTAGGGGACTGAGTTTGGTTGCAAGGTTGATCAGGTTGGTACTTTACTTATTGGAGCATATAGGAGACTGAGGGGTGATCTTACAGAACGTGCATAAAATTATAGATTGACTATGCAGAGTTTTTTCCCCCCCGAGGGTTAGAGAATCAAAAATTAGAGGCATAGCTTTAGGTTGAGAAGGTTAATAGGAACCTGAGGGGCAACTTTTTCCCATCTAGAACAAGGATTCCCATGCCTTTTTTTATGCCATGGAGCCTTACCATTAACTGGGGGGTCCATGGATCCTAGGTAGGGAACACCTGATCCAGAAGATGGTGAGTACATGGAATGAGTTGTCAAAGGAAGTGATTGAAATAGGTTTATTAACAATATTTAAAAGGAAATTGAATGGACATGGACAGGAAAAGGTTTAGAGGTATATGGGCCAAACACAGGCAATGAGCCTAGCTTAGATGGTAATCTGTCTGCATGCATAAATTGGGCCAAATGCCCTATTTCCACACAGTAGGACCTGATGTTGATTGACTAGCTGAGTATTTCCAGCATTTTCTATCTTTTTGAAAAATGTACCAAAAAAAAAGTAAAACCATTTCCACTATGACCTAATTGATGACAATGTCTTCCAGCTTACACCAAACAAATCTGTCCCTGTTTATACCGAGTTACTCAGGGAAGTGGTAGGGAAGATTTAAAGATTTATTTCCACTATCCAAAAGCAATCAGCTTAATTTAATTCTATTTTTTTCCTATTTAAAGCTTTTTGGAAGAATACTTGCAAAGGTACAATAAGCAACGCACAATTGTCTATGATCTGATTGTTTGGTAGCATTTACTATTTACACCAGGACAGTTGCAGAGTAGGTGATGCACAGTACAGATGAGCCAGTACCTTCGCCAGAGCTCGTTTGATGCACATACGAGCAGTCAAGCCTGACTAGACTTTGCCAACAACAAACTCGATGTTTTATTTGGAAAATACATGTTGAACAGAGCTAACAATGCTTTTTTTTGGGGGGAAAAATGAAACCGAGCTGGAATTTGAAACTTGTTCGTATCTTAAGCCTGTAGCTGCACCCAATTTTCATTGCAAAACTGCTTATAAATCTTTTGCTGACTTCACCCCTCAACTCAAATATAGATTGTATGACTCAAGACTTGTTTTCGTCTGTTTTGAGAATAATTTTCAATTGCTGGGGTACCTGAAGCTCTGTAAATGGGGAAAATGGAACATACAGTTTTTCACTGTACCTCGGTACATGTGAAAATAATAAACCAATTTACCAATAACATACATAATGTGAATTTTCACTGCTAGATGGCACAAAACTGACATCTCAACCAATTTTGTTATACAACTTTCTACCTGGTTGGATAGGTGGGTATAGAAAATTTCAAACATTCAGACAAAAAAATACTGGGGTTTGTTGTGACAGAAGAGACTACTGGGAGGAATTGGCAAGATGCAAAGGTAATAGCATAGCCTCAGCCCTCAAGCTCTAGGAAAGAAAAGTCTTTTTACAGCTTGTCATTAACAAATGTTCAGATTAGAAACTACCTTCGTATACGTCAAATGAGGACAGACTAGATAATGGGTGCCTACCATGTTTGAATAGGCTGGAGACACCTGCTGCCTAGAGTTAGTGACCAGGGGCCTAATTATTAGAGGAAAACAGATACAAAGATATTTGCAATTTTAAGAGATGAATAAAGAGAAACTACCTTTTAAATTACTTGCATTAAAGGGAAGTTCTAGGAACTATACCAGCTGCACAGCAAAGCGTAAGGAATGATTGCTTTATTCGACCTGGCACACCTACGTAACCACTTTTCTACAATGCAGTTTAGAATGTCTTGGCTAGTTTCTAGCTTCAATACTGTTGTTTTAAAGGATTCCTTGAATGAACATGCAGGGCAGAGAATGATAGGACATTTCGTCTTGGGCTTTTGTCTTATCCAATCTCACCTCAGGTCAATGCATTCAGGAAATCACACATATCAATTAAAAGCATCAGGAAAAACATAGGAGACCTAAGGCAGGAAACCCAGTTGCCCTGTTCCATGACCTGATGTTTCAGGTGCTCAGCTTGCTGCATGAACAGCAAGTTCATTGTTCAGTCAGCTTGTGCTCAACCAAGAGTTAAAATGAAGTCAATAAAAGAATCAGTAAAGGAAGGAGGGGCAATGTCTGTGAGAAATTCTCAGGCCTGGCAAGTTTGATTTTGGTAAGTGTGGAAAGAAGGAGAAATAAACATCATGTTCCAGACCACCTCATCAATCAGCAGTACAAGAATTCAATTGAATCTTGGATAGATGCATTAACCATCAAAAAGTAATCAATCACATTAATTGAATTTAGTGCCTGTATGTATGTTCCAGAGATTTGTTGATCAGATAGTGTGAGTGGGCACAATCTCAAAGATATGGTGAAATTAAAACATTTCACAGGTTCCCTGATAACACTAACAGTGCAAGTGTGTCTGGAGACAGATGTAATTAAAGAGGATGGATGGAGACCAGGAAATAGACACGTGAAATCTGAACAATTTCACGCCCCGATTGTATATCGCCTTTCCATTTCTGAGTTTCACAGCGACATCAGAAAGGCAGTTGTGTTTACTAATCCAATGGTCACAATCATTTACTCAACTATACTGATGTTTTCAAATTAAAATACCAAAATCATGATTCAACAGAAACTAAATGACATTACAGTACTATGCAAAAGTCTCAGGCACATGTAAAAAAATTCTGCAAAGCTTTCAAAAATAATTAACTGAAACATTTCTAAATATCAAAAACATACTATGCAGTGCAGTAAGCAGTAAAAAAACTAAGTGAAATTAATATTTGGCGTGACCACCCTTTTTTCCTTTAAAACTGCATCAATTCTCTTAGGTACACTGTCATGCAGTTTTATAAGAACTTGCCACAATTCTGCAGAATTTGGCCGGCTTGCTTGCTTTTATCCCTCCATGTAATCCCAGATAACCTTGATAATGTTGAGATCAGGGCTCTGTGGAGGCCATACCACCTGTTGCATAACTCCTTGCTCTTCCTTTCACTGATGATAAGTTCTATATGTCCTTGGCCGTGTGTTTGGAGTTATTGCCTTGCTGTTAAAATGAAGTTGTGACTGATCAGACACCTCCTTGACAGTATTGTGTGATGGATGAGAATCTGCTTGTACTTGAGCATTGAGGATTCCATTAATTCTGTCCAGATCACTAACTCCATTTGCAGAAATGCAGCCCCAAACCTGCAGTGAACCCTGACTCATCCATGTAGCACTCTCCACTACTGTCTCCTGTTATAGACAAAACATTTCAAATTTTAGCTTGTCAATCCAGAACACTTGCTGCCATTGTTCAGCAACCCAGACCTTGTGTTTTTGTGCATAGGTCAGTCTCTTAGCTTTGTTCTCACTTAAGAGGAGAACTCTTTAGTGTGCTCACTTGTGCTCACTTTTTGTCAGCAGCTGTTCCATGAATGCCATTTCTGGCAAGACTTCTCTGGACTGTAGAGGGGTGTACTTGGGTTCCAGTAGTTTCTGCAAGTTCAGAGCTAATAGCAATGCTGGATTCTTTCGATTTAGAAAGGACGTCAGTTTGATATATCTCTCATCTGTTGCATTCAGTTTCCGTGGCCAACCATTGCATTTCTGGTCTTTAATCTTGCCTGTTTCTTTGTGCTTCTTTAGAAGAGCTTGGATAGTATATCTTGAAACTCCTGTCTGCCATGAAATTTCTGCGTGGGGGACGCAGGATGCCCGACTCGTGTCTTGTTGCTATGCTCACTCTCGCCATGGTGTAAGAATAGTTTGGTTGTCCAGTTTTGATTCCTTCTACACCCATTTCTGTTTCAGTTAATCAGTTTAATACATTCAACACATCATGTCATCAATCATTAGCACCTGTTTGTTATCTTTGTTTAGTCATGCACTGGGCTAAACACCTAAAAAGTAATCAAGTTTTTATTTTGAAAAGTGGTCTATTACTAAATATGTTACTTCCTTTAACAGAGTACAAAACATTCTCTAACATCTAATTTTTTGGAAAATGTATGTCTGAAAATTTAAGATCTGTTCTTTTCTACTGACAAACTAATGAAAAGACAAAAAAAATCTAAAACAAAACTTATATTACAAATCTAGGGTGCCTAAGACTTTTGCACAGTACCGTATATGTACTTGGATAATAAATTTGCTTTGAACTTTACATTAGATATCACAGTTACTTTGCATGTTGTGGGGGGCGGGGCACAGCAGAATTAGGTTATTCCCAAATAATCTACCAATATTCATCATTTAAGATCATACACAGAGAACAGCCTTTTGGAAAAGGCTCCATAAGAGGAACCAGCAGGAATCAGAAACATTACACGGGGAGGTGCAGAACAAAGGAAACATTCCACTAGCATGTTAAACTGCTGTGCAAAGCACCATCTCCATTGCTGTACCAGTTTACTTTAGGTACTGTATTTTAGTGATTACGGTATTTATATCCCATTCACCATCACCTTTGGTGCATCAACAAAGCCTTTGGCCACCTGAGGAAAAAAGTGTTTGATAATCAAGAGCAAACCCAATACATAGCTTATTGACTACTGGACAGCAGTCATCACCACCTTCATGTATAGATCAGATTCACCTCAAATCACCAAAATGCTCACTGTTTCGGAAACATTGCCTAAATTTTCTGGCAGGATAAATGAACCAAGACCAGTGCTCTCTCGTGGGCCAATTTTCTTATGATTGAGGCTCTAATTACGCTTAGTTTTGATGAGTGGCAATGCTTGCTTCCCCCACGTGACACTCTTGAAACAGGTGCTCCACTGACAGCTCTGTCGCAGCAATAGATTATGAAATGGATAAGGGGGAATGATTCAAGGATTCTCCTTGTAAAATATGACTGCTAACCTGTGGGAACCTTTAGTTACAGCTGCTCAAAATGGGGCACCGGCATTCTGGATGACAATCCTTCAGTGCCCAAAGTGGATTCAAATAGGGTGCAGAACTGAGCATGAAGTATCATCTAGAAAATGTGGTATTTGGAAATGAACCTGGTCAGGTGTCAGATCTCTCAGTGGGAGAGCATTTTGGAGATAGTGATCATAATTCTATCTCCTCTACAACAGCATTGGAGAGAGAGGAACAGACAAGTTAGAAAAGCGTTTAATTGGAGTAAGGGAAATTATGAGGCTATCAGGCAGGAAATTGGAAGCTTAAACTGGAAACATGTTCTCAGGGAAAAGTACAGAACAAATGTAGCAAATGTTCAGGGGTTATTTGTGTGGAGTTCTGCATAGGTACGTTCCAATGAGACAGTGAAGTTATGGTAGGGTACAGGAACCATGGTGTACAAAGGCTGTAATAAATTTAGTCAAGAAGAAAAGAAAAGCTTACAAAAGGTTCACAGATCTAGATGATGTTAGAGATCTAGAAGATTATAAGGAAAACAGGAAGGAGCTTAAGAAGGAAATTAGGAGAGCCAGAAGGGGCCATGAGAAGGCCTTGGCGGGCAGGATTAAGGAAACCCCAAGGCATTCTACAAGTATGTGAAGAGCAAGAGGATAAGACGTGAAAGAGTAGGACCTATCAAGTGTGACAGTGGGAAAGTGTGTATGGGACCGGAGGAAATAGCAGAGGTACTTAATGAATACTTTGCTTCAGTATTCACTATGGAAAAGATCTTGGTGATAGTAGTGATGACTTGCAGCAGCCTGAAAAGCTTGAGCATGTAGAAATTAAGAAAGATGATGTGCTGGAGCTTTTGGAAAGCATCAAGTTGGATAAGTCGCCGGGACTGGATGAGATGTACCTCAGGCTACTGTGGGAGGCGAGGGAGGAAATTGCTGAGCCTCTGGCAATGATCTTTGCATCATCAATGTGGACGGGAGAGGTTCCGGAGGATTGGAGGGTTGCGGATGTTGTTCCTTCATTCAAGAAAGGGAGTAGAAATAGCCCAAGAAATTATAGACCAGTAAGTCTTACCTCAGTGGTTGGTAAGTTGACAGAGAAGATCCTGAGAGGCAGGATTTATGAACATTTGGAGAGGTATAATATGATTAGGAATAGTCAGCATGGCTTTGTCAAGGGCAGGTCATGCCTTAAGAGCCTGATTGAATTTTTTGAGGATGTGCTAAACACTTTGATGAAGGAAGAGCAGTAGATGTAGTGCATATGGATTTCAGCATGGCATTTGATAAGGTACCCCATGCAAGGCTTATTGAGAAAGTAAGGAGGCATGGGATCCAAGGGGACATTGCTTTGTGGATCCAGAACTGGCTTGCACACAGAAGGCAAAGACTGGTCGTAGATGGGTCATATTCTGCATGGAGGTTGGTCACCAGTGTAGTGCCTCAGGGATCTGTTCTGGGACCCTTAGTCTTCATGATTTTTATAAATGACCTGGATCAGGGAGGGATAGGTTAGTAAGTTTGCTGATGACACAAAGGTTGGAGGTGTTGTGGATAGTGTGAAGGGTGGTCAGGTTACAGCGGGACATTGATAGGATGCAAAACTGGGCTGAGAAGTGGCAGATCGAGTTTAACCCAGATAAGTGTGAAGTGGTTCAGTTTAGTAGGTCAAATATGGTGGCAGAATATAGTATTAATGGTAAGACTCTTGGCAGTGTGGAGGATCAGAGGGATCTTGTGGTCCGAGTCCATAGGACGCTCAAAGCAGCTGCACAGGTTGACTCTGTGGTTAAGAAGGCGTACGGTACATTGACCTTCATCAATTGTGGAACTGAATTTAGGAGCTGAGAGGTAATGTTGCAGCTATATAGGACCCTGGTCAGACCCCACTTGAAGTACTGTACTCAGTTCTGGTCACCTCATTACAGGAAGGATGTGGAAGCCATAGAAAGGGTGCAGAGGAGATTTACAAGGACATTTCTGGATTGGGGAGCATGCCTTATGAGTGAAGGGAGTGATGGAGGATGAGTGGTGACCTGATAGAGGTGTATAAGATGATGAGAGGCATTGATCGTGTGGAGAATCAGAGGCTTTTTCCTAGTAGTGCTGAAATGGTTGCCACAAGAGGACACAGGTTTAAGGTGCTGGGGAGTAGGTACAGAGGAGATGTCAGGGGTAAGTTTTTTTACTCAGAGAATGGTGAGCATGTGGAATGGGCTGCCGGCAACGGTGGTGGAGGCGGATACGACAGGGTCTTTTAAGAGACTTTTGGATAGGTACATGGAGCTGAGAAAAATAGAGGGCTATGGGTAAGCCTGGTAGTTTCTAAGGCAGGGACAGGTTCGGCACAACTTTGTGGGCCGGAGGGCCTGTATTGTGCTGTAGGTTTTCTATGTTTCTAAGATATTTACTGAATCAACTCTCAACAAGGCAAGTTGTGAAACTAAATTTATTGAACCTGCTCGGAGTACAAAAGCTTGAAAACTCGCCACTCGGTAAATTGTCACAATACACTTCAAGTCTAACCTTGTTTACCTCTATAAATTATTGCCCATTTGAATTTCCTTTCTTTCCTAATGTTCTTGAATTTGAATGTCAGCAATCACCTTGCACAGAATTTCTATTTTTTTTAGACACGAATTGGCAATAATGATGTCCACAATACACTGATAATGTATTTTCTTATGAATCTGTCTGTAGCTTGACCATACCTACCTCTTCCAATGTCTCTTTTGAGTTGTGATGCTTCATGGGTCTGTTCTCAGAGTTGCAACTTTGCGGACTGATCATAACCCGAGTATTTACTGACTTTTCAGTAATTGTGCTGTATGTAGTCATCCTATCCAGCAACTCTCCGTAACCCTCCTCCCTCAGCCACCCAGGCCTGATCTGACAGCTTTTCATCACCTCTTTTGGCTTGGTGCTCATTTTGACTTTTTACAATTCTGTGATCTGTTTTACATTAAAGACCGTAATAAAATTACCTATTTAAAAAAAATAAAATAAATATGAGTGACTTACCACAGCGCTAACTCCATAAGTAGGCGCGGGAGCAAGTGTGTGATAGGGATCTGCCGTGTAAACACGCCCATAGCTGGAAAAGGGTACAATAATTTGCAATATAAGTGCAGAAATACATTCAGCAATACCAATAGCAGTATTTATAATACTTATTCCTTTGCCTGACCTGCTGAGTTCCTCGAGCATTTTGTGTGTTAATATATACAATAGGCAGTGTTGCATTGAACCAGGTCTCCCCCGCCACCCCCAACACTTTGTGCAAATGTTAACTATTTCAACAAAACAGCAACACTATAACTGGGACTCCTACAACGGACCTCAGAATATTAGTTTGGTGGAAAATTCCACCAGGATTCCAATTCTCAATTGTTACTAAATACACCTATTAGATTTATAAGATTACTGAGACTTGATGCCTTACAGTAAGAAAGGCTGTTGATAATCAAAGAAAAATGACCACTTTGTAAGGTACCAGAAGGTTCAAAAGCTAATTAAATTTCCTGAGTCACCAACAGCAGAAATAGGTGTTTTCTCTTACCCTGTAAATAATCAATTTGATAGAAACCAATTGATATATTTTTTGAGGGATATAGAGACAGAGGGGGGCAGAGAGGAAATAGAAGTGAAAGCCTCAAATCCCTTTGGAAGTTTGACTGCTTCCACCATTTTAAACATATATTTTCTTTATTTCTCAAAAGGAATGTCAAACTGCTATATGCCATGAATTATCAATAATTATATTGGACACAGTCTTCAACTAGTCATTTCATGAACTCCTTCAACTTTGATTCATTGAAAATGTGCTCAAGAAGTCACAGGTGAACTTATAGAAAAGCTCATGACCAGGTAGAAAGTTTTATTTCTGAAAGGCAGTAAGACTAGAGAACACGTTGGAAGCGCTTCTACACGGAAACGGTTTTCTCTGTTGGAAAGCTCGATAGTTTAAAAAAAACTGATAATATATTGGTTGTGTTGATACTTGATTTCTATATTTACTAAGACGTAGACACAAAACTGGGAAAAGAAAACAACATGCAGATAGAATGTTTCTCCATTGCTTACAATTTATTTTACAGCTTGATTCAAGCTGGATTTGTAAAACTATGTTCTAGAAATGAGCAGAAATCTTTAATATTTGACAGCACAAATAAGCAACACCCCAAAGAAAAAGGACACTAGATTTCATAAAGTCTGTGTACAGAATTTAGAAACAAATACTGGAATTTCATGCTTCATAGAAGCATCTTGGTAGATTCTCTACATTAAACACAACCTATTTTTTAATCTGCACAGGACATTGGTCAGGCTAGTTAGTGCACTGTATGGATTTCTGGACAATTATATAAACATTGAACATAGTAAAAAAAAAATTAAAAATCAGAATTGGTCTATTACAAAAAAAAAGCTCAAGATGCATTTTCCCCTAGAATGAGGAGGATTAATGGGGGATTTAAAGAAGATCTCAAAATATGAAAGGTTTTGAGAGAAGTAGCTGCTCACTGGCTAGCAAATTAGATGTAAATTGGAATAAACAGAAACAGGACTAACCGGATGGTATGCAATCATAATGGAGCATTATGGCTATGAGAGCTTAAATATTTGAAAAAGGGCTTACTTTATGAAGGTTGAGGTGAAGTGAGCCTTTTGACAAAGATGCAGCAGGTGAAAAGGCCTTGTTTATTACAATTTATTCATTTTCCTTAAAACACTGGTCCAAGTCTATGTCAGCTGTCAGAGAAATTCCATCAATCCCATTCCCCCACTTAATTTCCTGTAAGCTATTCTCTCTTGCATCCCATAATATCTACCCTACACCAATGTGATTTAGAGTAGCCAATTAATCTTCCAAACAGCATGCCCAGTGGGAGGAAACTGGAGCACCGTGCAGTCACAAGGAGAACATATAAACTCTACACAGACAGCACCTGAGGACAGGATTGAGCTGGGGGTCACTAGAGCTGCGTGAGATCAGCACTACTGCCAGCCCATTTATATTATTTCCAAAGAAAATTTAATCCAGTGAACAATGAGAACAAAATATTTTTCATTATGTGAAGGCAGAGTAATGTTAGAAGCCTTTAAAACAACACTTTTCTGTAAGGTCAGTGCATTGACTGAAAGATGGCCTAAGGGAGTTTTAGGTTGACAGTATCCAATCAATCATGTGCTGCACTGGCTGTGTAATTTGTGGCATGTAAACAACTTGACATGCTCCTTTTGAGAAAAAAGGCATTTCTTAAAATAAGAAATCATATGCTCAAAATAGAGTAAACATCAAATTTCCAAAGCCTACAAAATAACAGAAGGGTATCTTTCTGTTCCCATTGCCTGATTACTCTACCAATGTTGTTGCAATCAATAATCCAACACACTAAGCATGGGTATCAAGAAATCCAAGTAATACAGTACTTCTCTTGGTTTTAATCTGAACGAATCTCAATTAACAGGAATGAATCCTCTTCCAAATGCTGCTGAAAACCTAGGCCTGGGATTCCCAACCTGGAGCTCATGGACCCCTCAGCCAATGGCATAGCATAGCCATGGCATAATAAAAGGTTGGGAACCCCTGAACCAGACAGTCATCTACTGTCCCTGAGTGAAAGCAGCAAGGAGATATATTTTAAAGGGTGTTAGACATTGCTATCAGAAGATTTTTTATTTATCATCAAGGGTAACATCATGCTGCACTTCACCATGAGTCTCGATGCAGGGTCTCAACCTGAAACATCAACTGTTTATTCCTCTCCACAGATGATGCCTGACCCACTGAGCCCTCCAGCATTTTGTGTTAATCTGCATTTCCAGCATCTGCAGAATGACTTATATTTTTATTAAAAATGCTTGCTTGGTTTGATTTTACCTCAGATGTTCAAATTCTGGATGATGGAAATGACAAATGAGACAGAACAACAAAGTGTAGAAATATTGCCTGTCAGCAGTGTTGGTGGATTTAATTTCATAATGCCATCCCTGCATAGGTGGAAGCTTTTTGTTGGTGGGATTCATAACCTTCCAGTTGCATTTTAACTTGCTCAAGGTGAGAGGCTCACCATTAAGGCTTTGTTAGTTGAGGAAGGCAAAGCAATAACTACTGAGTGTGGAACAAATATCTTACTGGGTGATCTTTAACAAGAGTAAGTAGGAGGAAAAATAATTACAAGACGGTTGAGAGAATGGGCCTTCACCCTTTCTGGTACTTCTGTGTTTTTACGTCTTTGACCTGACAGTGATTTTATACTTACAGTTACATGATGAAGAATGATTGGTTCATTCACTAATGGATAATCCATACAAAACACTGTCAGTAATTTAACCTACCTGCATTGTAACATTTTATTAATTACAGAAATGATGCACTTTATTTACAGCTACTCAGCATAAAATGTTCTCAGCTACAAACTTCAAACCGCAACTGCACCATGATATCACCCGGCAAAGTAAGTTCAATGTTACAGCAAACACTGGATCCCTTTTGTGAAAATAAAGACTTTAGAAGCAAATAGTAATGAGGAGGGTAGACTTGGCACTTACCTGTCACTGTATGCAGTAGCAGTTGCAGTTGCTGGCTGTGCATACCTGTAGGCTGCATATCCACCCTGGGAATAATCAGGAAGATATCTCAGAACTCTGCAACATGCTCACACCATACACCAAATCAATGGGGAGAACTGCATTTGTTTTATACATTATAAACTTTAATATAAAATTTGATGCATGCACCATTCATTGTTAGCAGTGCAGATTTTGTGTCTTTTCCTTTTGGAATTAATGGTGTAAAAAATCTTAGGTGACAACTTAAATATCTGACTGTATACTCTCAGACTGAAACCTTGTACCAACTTCATTCAGGGCCCCACATGCAAAAAAGCTCCCCACCTACTTCAAACCCGACCACTCATACCCACCAAACCCACTGCCTAATGCTGAAATAACTTGGGCATCTGCTGACCCTGCAAACTCTTTAGCACTATGAAACTACCAAAGAATCTGGTTGGAATTTTTGCTGTTTATTTCAATTCATTATAATGTGAAGGGAAAGAAGGATCCATCCATATTAAAGTTAGATCACCAGATTCAAAATTTAGAGACGGAAAATGAAAAAAAAATCAATTGCTGCCAATCCTACTGGAATGCAATAAAGAAAAATGGAAATTAAAAGAAAGCTGTAAATTTCCATTCAAAAAGCACATGTCTCTCCCCAACCCACTTCCTCGTCTTTCCTTGGGACACTTCAGTACAGTTCAAGGATTGCAGTATCCCTCCAGTTAATGAATGGAGCCAGGAAGCATTAACAGGCCAAGTGCAGTTGCCTTCTACCCAATATTAACCACGCACAAGTTGCTTTCATAATCAGAACTCCTGGGGATGGGAGAAATTGCAGTCTGCTGAACAGGAAATGTTTAACAGATGTGCAAAACTAGAGCAGATTTTGAACCCTGCTAAGAATTTTACTTTAGAAGCACTGCCAAAATGATGTGTTGTATAATTGCCATCTGTAACCCAAGTTTAATAGATCATAATAAAACAAATGCAGTTTTAAAACATTAGATTAAATATGCAGGTACAAATGAATCTTTATTTTCTAAACAGTCAAGCTGTGGAATCTGTCAATCAGGAGAAATTGGAGCATGCGAATGTCCAAATCTACAGCACTAGCAATCACCAACCAAATGATCCACAGACTAACTCTGGCCGTCCCAGCATTCTCCAGGGGACGGCCCTCAGCCCTATTTGCTATGGCAAGCCGAGTGAAGGAAACAGCCTGGATTACTAGAGCGTGCAGCCACAATTCTCAGTATTATGTATAAATGTATATATGAAAATGTAATAAACATTCACGATCACCATTCATTCATTGCAGCCTCTCCCGCATACCTAAGAGGTTAACGTTCACGTCAAGCAAACCACATTAAGAGTTCTTGCTGCAGTTAGAGGTGGGAGCTGTGATACTAACCAAACTCTACAGCATATTTATCAGGCATCTGTGGAAAATAGATTACTTATAGTGACTGCTTGCTTGGAATTAACTTTTTAAAAAAATCATTACTGACCAGCAAAAGGATTAAATGTATCACTAATCTTGAATATATCCAACATTTATCGCCTGACATAATTACTGTATGCACTAAAAAAAAAATCACTTTACTTCTAACAACGAATTTTATGAACCAAGTTCTGTTAAAAGAGTAGCCCAGAGCAAATTTAATTGTCAGGTAGAGCTGGAGGTAAAGACGATGAGGTACAATTAGCTGCACTCATTGAATTAGTCTTGCTGCTTTGGTAGAAAGGGTGCTTGAGATGACTGCACCTCCTTCTCAGCATTTTCATGGTGGCGTAGGTAAACAGAGCTAATACAAATCATCCAGCTTCCCTTTCCAATCTGAGTTGTGTGAAAGGACCACGTGGGGATGGGGGAAGGAGGCAAAATGCTGGAATGACCCTCCTCAAAGGAGATCAACAGGACTACCTACCGCTCCTATGTTCTAAATGGTTGCAGGGGTGTGTGGAGAGAAGCAGGAGCTGGCAGTAATTGAGTATGCACAGGTAAATGCCCTCTGAGTGGGGGGTACTGAAGACTTAAAACCACAAACCAGCAAAATACTAACTTTGAAAAGGAGAGAAATGGAGATAAAAGAGGGTGGTGCAATGGTGCAGCTGGGAGACATGTTGCCTTATAACAATGATCCAGTTTAGTTTGATCTGGATGCCTAGCACTGACTGTGTGGACATTTGTACTTTCACTTTGACCATTTGACCAAGAGCTCCAATTCCTTCCTACACACAAAGACGCAGATTGGTTAATTAATTTTTCACTTCAAATTGATTTTTTTATGTAGAAGAGCAGAATCTGTGATAGGAATCTAGGGAGAATAAAATGGGATTAACTTAAATGTGTAGTACTGACTTCTTGGGCAAAGGGCCTGTTTTTGTGCTGTATGACTTGACTCTAAAAACACACTTTTCTCGTATTATGCACAGAATGGCACTAGTGATAGATGTGCTGGAGTCAACGGGATGTACTGCTCCACGTATTCACTTCCAAAACAAATACAGCAGAATTAATGGATGTTTTTTATAAAATATACAGAAATTATGTGCTGTCTGTATTATAAGGGCCATTGTTCTACATCAATAAATCAAATTCAGTTTTTATTAGATTAGATTCTGAATTTTACCAGAAATTTGGTGAACACACTCAGTAATTGTATGTCCATGGAAAAAGAAACCCTGTGTCTTGAACATTCCCTGTATAGACTGCATGTGAAAAGTGATCAGAAGACAATAATTCTACCTGGACTGCATTTAAATATTTATGAGCAAGAAATTCCTAAATATTTAAAGTTAGGCACTCAATTGAGACCTCCCCCAAATGCAGTGAGAAATGAATAAATGGAAAAGTATGATGGGGTTTACAGCACAATGTACTTTAGTGAATAAAAGTGACTTGGTTCATTGGAATTCAATGCTTGGATCCCATTAGGTTTTATCTTCACTTTCTTGCATGATTAATGTACTGCCGGCTGGTTTCGCATTTCCCAATGATATTGCTTCCACTCTTTTCAAAGGAGAAGTTTTATTACCTCATTCATCTCTCTTATTACAGACATGTGTCCTCAAAGATTTTTTCCAAGCCTCAGTGTAAACAACACTGTTATAACTACCTACTTTCAGACACAGGCTGAGACCCTGATATTCCAGTCTTTCAGGACTCCAATGAAATAGGTTTTTGGACAGTAAAGTATATATTAAAAAACCCACCATATCTGCATCAGGTTTAGTTTAGATGAAAGGGAGGGGAAAAAGGTAGAAAATAGTGTCACACCAGGTCATGCTTATATGGTCCCTGTTGCAAGGTTTCCACAAATCTGGAAGAAAACTTCCTGTTTATATTTTTTTCTGTGGAATGGGAAATAAAGTTTTTTCCAATAAGATATAAATAAGTAAAATCCACTCACACTAACTATGTGAGTTAATCCACTCAAGTGCCACATTGGAAAACTCTTCTCTCACCTTGAGTAAGCCAGATCCCCATTCCACCTAAATAGGAGGGGAAACTTTTCCCTAGAATGAAGCCTTAGTGTTGCATTAACCATTAATCCGACTGAAAGAATAATACACTCTCCTTCAACACTTTAATGATTCAAAATTAAACGCATTGAGTTGGTAATCAACACAACCCATGTTATAAAACCTACCAATTATATTCATTAGCAGGGGAGTGTTTTTTTGGTTTACATTTGTGTTAAGCTCTTGGTGAAATCAGAGGACTCTGCAAGAATGCTTTATCTCCATGGTGCCTGCTCCCATCCCTAACTGCAGTCTTTGCTGTTAGTAGGATTTTCACTGCAATCCACAATCTGTGCGATTGGTCTCTTCACACATTTCTATCATACCTGCGGTAACTTACTGCTATACACTGGTTCCTGATATACTATTCTATAATAAAACACAGGGAAGAACATTGGCGACGAGGCTAGATTAAAAAAAAGCAACCAAAATGAGAGAGACCCTCCTTGGATAAAGCCATTCTATTTGGAGGATGGTTTACACTGTTAAACCTAATTGATAAACAAGAGGCGGTCACAGGCTGCACAATGACTATATTGAAAAGGTTGAACATTTGTTAAATTTACTCTGAACACCTGTCACAACATTTCTTTTTGCCAACTGCCATCTCTACTATTTATAGATCAAAAGATGAGGGATTTGATTTCAAAGTCAAATACATTCTTGACAGAATAATATTTTTTCCAATTAATTCCAACACAATTAACTGTAAAAATGAAAAGGGCAGAAGAATTGTGAGCAATTCTGGGAGCTTTAAAAATTTGTTTCTCAAGATCTTACTTACAAACTAGGTGCAGCATCAGAACCAGTGCAGCAAAGGTCATCCTTACTCAATACAAAAGCAATGCTGTCAACGTATTTCAAAAGAAACTGATTCTTTCAGAGCGCAATGCTTCAAGGTTTCGGAATACTGTATATTGTAATTAGAAAAGGATCACAATTTTTCCGTTGATGAAACTCAAACAGGGTATAAAACTGAGGCAAATACCTTCAAGTTTACATAACTAGGGTTAAGGTTCAGTAAACTCTGAAATTAACACCCCTTCCAGATATGGAAAAGTATACATAGCTGGAGGAAGTAATAGCATACTGATTTAAAGAATGGCTTCATCAGCAGAAGGGTGACAGTGTAAAATAATATTTATACTTACATAGAGATCGGCACCATAAAATCCATCTTGGTAAACCACACTGCAGAGATGCACACAGAAACACTCTCATTACTGCAATTTCAACATGCAGGGGCCAATGCAGGTAAGGTTTGTCACAAGAACTCCATGGCAAGATCAAATACTCATCAGAAATCTTTGAACACTTTATTAGGAATTTTCTTTCTTTCTAAACATGCAAGGTATACCTTTCAAATTATGCTCGTCCTGAAATGTATTTACAATCATGCTGCCATTTTGAAGCCATTAATTTGGAACTGCCATTTTTAAGCACCTGATTGTCTATCAATATGGCTGGGCTACAGGTTTACAGTACATAACTTGGCAGTATCAGAGCTCTTCAGTTAGGTGAGCCATCTAATTAGCATTCAACTCTACACTACATGAACACAGAAATGGGATTTGAAATTTAAAGAGAGATTCTACTAACTCAGCTTCTGATTTTCTAGACAGCTTCTGCTTATCCTTCTAATTTGCAGGCTGCACCTGTTATTAAAAGAGATCTACAAAATGTAACCAAAGGGCTAACAGAATGTTGGCTTTTACTTCAAGAGGACTGGAATACTCAATGAAGAAGCAATGCTTCAATTGTAAGGAACATTGGTCGGTTTCAGTCCGGAGGTCTGCATTCAATTCTTAGCATTGCATCTCAGACACTTTAGCCTTCAAAAGGGTGCAGCTCAGATTTACCAGAATGGTACTGGCAGCTTATGTGTTAAATTAAGCATAATAAATTACGCATTTATTTCTTCAATGTAGAAAGTTAAGTGAGATTAACTAAAGAAACTAAAATAATAGAATTCAGTACTTTAGCTGGAGTAATTACTTTCAGAATTCTTTTAAAAATTAGGGCTGGGTTATTTAAAAGTAAACCAGGAATCACATTTTCTATAGCATCAGCAGTGGAAACACAAAAGTAGTTTCACTTCAAAATATTGTGGATGGATACTGGTTCAAAGGAAATTGTAAGTTTGAAATACGTTTATATGAAAAATGTGTTAAGAATATCAGAGGATATGGAATTAAAGCATGAAAGGTATGGCTGAAGTTAAAATTAGGCATTGACTGACAGAAAAAGCCTGAGAGGCTGCAAATCTGCTAATGTTCCTTTATCAACACAGGGACTCGGATTCCTTTTGTTTAGTCCAATGCAGGCTTATTCCACCAATGGGTTAATAAGACCCACTATTTATAGTAAAATAGGCTGGTATTAGTTACATTATGGGATGCACCTAACTGAAGATATTCACACTGCTGTACAGTAACACTGCCAACTCTTGCAGTATGTATGTGCCTTAAAAATGAACTGAAAATTTCATAAATGCACACTAGTTCTGATGAGTGTGATTTGAATCAAGAGTTCTTAAAACCACTTAGGGCAAATCATTTATTCATTAAGCATTTTAATATACAATGCACATGATTTGGAAGCATGTACTTCAATGGTTTCAGAATTTCTCTAGCCCAGTATTCGGTATTTTGCAATTTAAAAATCCAATATACCTAAGCTCCTCTTTCACTTGAGAAAAACCTTCCTTCTCAGCCATCAGTGACAATGTTAGCCAACAAAAATTATCCACATGCTTTAAGGATTCTTAAGTCCATATTATGTTAAAACATGCTTCTGTTAAATATTTTTTTCAGAGACAGTGCTGTTGAAGTTACTTGATTGACAGAAAATTAGAAAATCCTTCTGTAGCAGATTAAGGATCTCTGCTGCCAATTTTTTCTAAATACCTTTTCTCTCCATTCCTTTACATTTATTGACAGGGCGGCATCACCTACTTGAGGTGATTTGAAGTAATGGGTTACACACTATTTAACAGTACACCAATCATTGACTGCACCCAGCATGCTTGAGTTTTTGAAACCATGCAGGGAAAGAAAAACAAGACCTATGCACAAGTGCAATGTGGCAATATCTAGGATGAACTTACTGTTCTATTTATTAACAAGAATGTAAACCAATTGAATGGCAAGCAATGCCATAGCTTGAGATATTGGAGAACTAGTGAAAAGAATTGGCTTCATAAACAGGGAGGACAGAGGTCAAATTCCACACACTTGAACTTGTGTGCCTCACAGTGGAAAGAGGTCAGAAAGGAACTTACAATATGGTCAACTTGTAAGAAAGTCACAAAAAGCTGCATTAACAACCTCTATGCTCAATATAAATGTGGAAACAATTGTATAACTATGATACTTGAGAGAGGGATCAACACCTTCCTCTATTTATAAACTTATATAATCGTGCTCAATTCAGCCTAAAAAATGAATCAAAGGACCAAGGACTGTATAGAGAATATGAAAAATTTAACAAAAATATCATACATATTTCCTTATTGCTTAAAAAGTGAAACTGGAAGCATATGCTGCAATGACTATGATTAAGCATGTATTCCCTATTCAGTTAAGAATACAAAATGCTGTATTAGAGTTGAACATTATGTTTGATAAATCAAAAATAGAATGCTTAACTGAACAAAATCAGTGAAATGTTGGAACTCTAACATAACACACCTGATTAGTGAGCAAAGATTCACCTCTAAGAAAATAACTGATATTGCTAATGGGAGACACTCTCATAGGAAGGTTAGTCACTGTAAGCTTCTAAGCAAAAAAAAAATGGGGAAACTGTCACTCCAATGAGTAAACATCAGGATAACAATTATTTCTGTGTATAGTACACACAGAATTGGTAACAGGTTGTAAGGAGTAATTAATGGGCAAAAGAGTTTCATGGTGAGCAGATCAGGCAAAATATCCAGTTCTTAATCTCAATGGAAGAGGAGAATTTAGGAGTAAGTAATCTATTTTATTGTTCTCATAGATGTATTTTATTGTCCAAACAGACTGTTTAGGCAATTTATGAAAAGAGGAGGTATTAAAAAGAGAAAGTAATGTTCATAATTTGAAATTAAGACTAAGTCTAACTCCTTAAAGAAATTTTAAAACATGATTTATTTTGACATCTATTTCAGTATAAACTTGAATTTGTATCTTACAATTGCTCAATTCAAACCTAATTTGCTTAAGTCCACTTCTTTAGATATTCTGAATGATACCCTAATTAAATATCCATTTTATTTGCTTAAGCAAAAGACATACCAATAAACCACAAACAAATCTTATAGTACAATCTATGAAGTTATCTGAAGATATTGCATGTAGCTTAACGTAATCAAAACTGCTGTTGATTTGATGGACATAGAAGAACAATTGGAATTGGTTTATTGTTGTGATGTGTACCGCAAGACAGTGGAAAGCTTGTCTTGCATGCTGTTCATACAGGTCAATTCATTACACAGTGTACTGAGATAGAACAAGCTAAAATACTAACAATGCAGAATAATGTGTAAAATTTGCAGAGAAAGTGCAGTGCAGGAAGCAATAAAATGCAAGGTCACGATAAGTTAGTTAGTGAGGTCAACGACCCATCCTATTATACCAGGGAACTATTCAATAGTCAGTGAATAGTGGAGTAGAAGCTGTTCTTGGGCTTTGTGGTAAGTGCTTTCAAGGTTTTGCATCTTTTGCCCAATGGGAGAGGGGAGAAAAGAGAAATCCAGGGTGGGATTATGATTTTTGATTATGTTGGCTGTTTTACCAAGGCAGTATCTCTAAACCATGAATTTTGTAGATAACCCATTATGTTCCACATAAAAACTCCCATATTAGATAGAGTAAATCACTGAGCAAAGATTTTTTTTTGCTTTCAGTGTGAGGATTGAGGAAAGGGGTCAATCAGAGGTCATCCAATTAGTAATACAGTATGTTATGACATTAAGCACACTCTTTAAAAAAAAGACAATAACTGAATACAGAATGCAAAAAAGGAGAGTAATGATATTAGATACAGTGATAATTATCCAAGTCAAATCTTCATGCACAAAGATTACTAATTCAATTCCAGACATATTTGCTTACCCTCCATAGGCTGGGATGGCAGTGGGAGGTGCTGCTGCACGGAATGCGCTATAGACCGCACGACCTCGTCCTCTCAGGGCACCTCTCAGGGCAGCTGCAGTAGTGGCTGCTTGATATGGGAAACCAGGAACTGAAGATGTGCAGAATGGAGGAGAGAAATAGGTCACTGCCAAAAACTGTCATCAAATACTGTATTATTTCAAAATAACTGTTTAAGCAGCATCAACAGTGGCTTTGACATGTCAATTAAAGACCACAAACAATTGTAATGTGATACATACAAGCATCACTGAAAACTTGTAAAATTAACACAAGGCCACTACAAAATACTTCTATAAATATGTAATATATTAACATTGTCTCTGAAATACACATGAAATTGTAAAAATAATTATTCACAAACACAAAATTAATTGTTCCTGAATTAAAAAGTGAGACCAAATGACGCAGACATTAGCCACAGCAATCGCAGTAGTAGGACCCTAGTCCTAATCCAATCACGGCCCATGGTAAGAAAGAATATTTGCTCAGACATCTACTTGGTGTGAAACATTGATAATACCATGCATGTTCAAGATTGCTGGACAAGTGAGCGAACTAGGGGCTCTGGTTTATGAGTCATTGAAGGTCTGCAAACAGCACTATGTGGTTACTACAAAAGTAAATATAATGCTGATGTATTTCTTAAAGTGATTTAAAAAGACAGAGTCTAATTAGAACTCATGTTGAACAGTCCGTCAATCTTAGATCATCTCAGGGTATAGACTGATGTAGATAATAAGCCAGTTGGAAAAGATTAAGTATCATTTAATTGATCCCAAGTTTAATGAGGGATAGCAGAGCTGTAGATGATCACTAACAGAAGTGATTAATGTCAGGGTTGATGAAAATTTCAGATGAGTGAAGCAGAGTCATAAAGAGATAGAAAAAGAGAGTTACAGTCCAAGTTCCAAATATGATCTGAAGCTCATTTCTTAAATATGTTATGAAGATTATACATAACTTTGATAGTTTCAGATAGCTGCTATGAAGCGTACTAGAATCAACATCTAAGATATGAATATTATGATAGGTCTGAAATGATGTCTTTTTCTCAATATTAAATCTGAAAAGTTTCTTCCTATCTATCACTGCATGACAAGTAACTTGACAATTTAACTAGAGTGGAGTGGTTAGAACAAGCAGTGCTAATGTACAGGTGGATGGTAATAGCATGCATATGATGATTGTCTGCACTTTTTCAGACTATATTGCTGAGGGGAATGACTCAGATTACAAATAGGAATGGGCCAAAGGCGGGTGCTTTGGTGACCCTACAGACATGGGAACAGAAGCCTCATCAGGCAACAGAAACATGGGCAGAGCAGAAGTATGCTATCTGACAGTTCGTGTCTGTTTTGCTATTCAATACAATTAAGGCAGATATTCCATTACAAAAATACACTTACCCCTTCTGTTTAGAAATCTCTCATTTTTTGGCTATAATTGAATTAGAATGCAATAAGGTAAGAGTAATTTCACCGAGGAGGATGTTGGATAGGTAATGGAATAGATAGGCATGTGCCAGACTACACACGTGAGGTACAGAAAAAGTTAGATGTCAAGAGAATATTTTTTTTTTACCCTTAATTCTGGGCAAGCTGCCAATATGTGCAATGAGTGAATGCATAGCAAACATTCAAAACATTCTGACTGGGTGATCTAATTTCACAGCTGTATTCAAAGCTTCCAGGTTTGTTCACCTAAGGGTTTGGAGATAACTTTCAGAGTTAACTCATAGTCATTTTCTCTGGCTCTAAGCTTTTATCAAATTATTAACAAAAGGTGGAGTAAGATTGGATTAGGTATGGGCAAGGGCACATTGAAAATAACTCATGACAAATTAGGATGGGTTCTTTAAATTGACCAGCTGGTCACCTTTGGAATGCTCAGAATAATGGTTTCATTTGCCATATGATGCTAATATGGGAGGAATGAGTATCAAGAGTACTCTACACATCATTAATGCTATAATTCAAAACAAATGCAATATGAGATAAGGTACAAGGATCTCATATCCATAAATCTGAAGGAACGTTGATTTTCCAAACCAAAACTATCAAATTCCACTTGGTGAAGCTTAAATTGAGCTGGAGTAAGAGGACAGGGAGGGCAATTGGTGAAAAATTGATGAGAAGTAGAGCATGGAACTGGAAGGAGTAGTAGAGATCACAAGTCATTAAATTTAGTTGGATGTGGCAAACTCCAATAGTGTATGTTTTAATGCGAGATATACCGAGACACATTATGGCTTGAAAGCCAGATGTTCATTCTTTACAATACAGTATAGTTGATTTAAGTAGAAAGCTTTTAATTGATCTTACCATTGTGTGTTGGACTGAGTGCTGTAGAGGCAACAGGATGTAGGTGAAAGGGTAATGATGATAGTGATGCTGGACCTAACAAATAAGAGGTCACATATACAGTATTAAAATTTATTTTTCATGGCAGCATAATGTAAATGCATTACAAGACCATAAGACCATGGTCCAAGAACAAAATTAAGCCAATTGACCCATTAAGTCTGCTCTGTCATTTCATCATAGTTTATCCAATTTTCCTCTTTACCCAATCTCCTGTCTTCTCCTTGTATCCTTCCATGGCCTGACTAATGAAGAATCTATCAACTTCTGCTTTAAATACATCCAATGACTTAGCCTCCACAGCTGTCTGTGGCAATGAATTACACATATTCACCACTCTCTGGCTAAAGGAATTCCTCATCTCTGCAGAAATGTCCAAAACATCTTCAAGGAGTGGTGTCTCAGAAAAGTGGTGTCTTTTCTTAAGGACCTCCATCAACCAGGTCATGCCCTCTTCTCATTGTTACCATCAGGGAGGACGTACAGAAGCCTGAAGTCACACACTCAGCGATTCAGGAACAGCTTCTTCCCCTCTGCCATCTGATTCCTAAATGGACATTGAACCCAAGAACACTACCTTTTTTTTTGTTTACATATCATTTCTGTTTTTGCACTATTTTTAATTTAACTAATTATATACATATATACTTACTGTAATTGATTTACTTATTTCCCCCCTCTATATTATCATGTATGGCATTGTAACGCCGTTGGTAATTTAACAAATTTCACAACATATGCCGGTGATATTAAACTTGATTCTAATTTAAAAGGATGCCTCACTATTCTGAGGTTGTGTCCTCTGGTCTTAGACTGCCCCACCATAGGAAACATCCTCTTCTCATTTACTCCATCAAGGATTTTCAACATTCGATAGGGTTCAGTGGGGTCACCCCTCACTCTTCTGAGGCACAGACCATGAAACGTTCATCATACGACACGCCTTTTTATACATATTCCAGTCCAATCAAAATGAATGCTAACATTTCATTTGCCTTTCTCCATTACTGACTCAACCTGCAAATTAATCTTTAAGGAATCCAGCACGAGGACCAAGTCCCTTTGCACCTCAGATTTTTGAGTTTTCTTTCCACTTATAAGTCTACTCTTTTATTTCTTCAACAAAACTGCATGACCTTACACTTCCCGACACTGTATTCCATCTGCCACTTCTTTGCCTA
Source organism: Hemitrygon akajei (assembly GCF_048418815.1). NCBI lineage: Eukaryota > Metazoa > Chordata > Chondrichthyes > Myliobatiformes > Dasyatidae > Hemitrygon > Hemitrygon akajei. Next base: position 12,083,080 of record NC_133154.1, read on the forward strand.
TTTTCCTAATTTGTCCTTCTGTAGCCTCTACTTCCTCAAAACTACCTGCCCCTCCACCTATCCTCGCAAAGTTGGCCACAAAGCTATTAATACTGTCATCCAAGTCATTGAAATATAATGTAAAATGTAGTGATCCCAACAAAGATCCCCGTGGAACACCATTAGTCACCAGCAGCCAAACAGAAAAGGCTTCCTTTATTCCTACTCTTTGCCTCCTGCCAATAAGGCAATGCTTTATGCTAGAATCTTCCCTACAGTACCATGGGCCCTAACTTGTTAAACAGCCTCATGTATGGCACGTTGTCAAAGGCCTTCTGAAAATCCAAGTACACAATATCTACTGATTCTCCTTTGTCTAATCAGAAACAACAGAAAACCTGCGGATGCTGGAAACAAGAGAAAATCTGCAGATGCTGGAAATCCAAGCAACACACACAACATGCTGGAGGAACTCAGCAGGCCAGGCAGTATCTATGGAAAAGAGTAAACAGTTGATATTTCAGGCAGAGACCCTTCATCAGAACTGAAGGGTTATTTCCTCAAATAATTCCAGATTTGTTAAGCATGATTTTCCTTTAAGGAAACCATGTGGACTATGGCCTATTTTATCATGTGCCTCCACATGCTTAACAATCAACTGCAACATCTCAGCCACTGAGGTCAGACTAACTGGCCTATAATTTCCATTCTTCTGCCCCTCTACCTTCCTGAAGAGTGGAGTGATATTTGCAGTTTCCCATTCCTCCAGAACAATGCCATAATCAATTGAATCTTGAAAGTTCATAACTAATGCCTCCACAATCTCTTCAGCCACCTTTTTCAGAACCTTGGGGCATCTATCATTTGGTCCAGGTGATTTGTCTACCTTCAGAACTTTCAGTTTCCCACAAACCTTCTTCCTGTTAATGGCAACTTCATACACTTCTGCCCTGACACTCTTCAAATTTCTGGCATATTGCTAGTGACTTCCACAGTGAAGACTGATGCAAAATACTTATTCAGTTTGTTCCATCTTTTCCTTGTCCTGCTAGCTGGCATGGTTTTTCAGTGGTCCAATATCTACTCTCACCTCTCTTTTACACTTTATATCTGAAGAAACTTTTAGTACCTGCTTTAGTATTACTGGGTAGTTTACCTTCGTATTCTGTCTTTTCAGTTTTACTTAAATGACTTTTTAAAGTTACCTTTTGCTGTTTCTTTTAAAAAAAAATTCCCAATCTTCAAACTTGCCACTACTTTTTGCTCTATTATATGCCCTCTCTTTGGCTTTTATGTTGGCTTTGACTTCTCATTAGCTATGGTTGTGTCATCCTGCCTGCAGAATACTTCTTGCTGTTTGGGATGTATATACCCTGCACCTTCTGAGTTGCTCCCAGAAATTCCAGCCATTGCTGCTCTGTCGTCATCCCTGCCAGTATTCTTTTCCAATCAATTTTAGCCAGCTCCTCTCTTGTGCCTTTGTAATTCCCTTTACTACACTGTAATACTGATACATCTGGCTTTAGTGTCTTCTCAAATTTTACAGGGTGAATTCTATCATATGATGTTCATTTTTCCAATGTTCCTTTTCCTTAAGCTCTTTAATCAATTCCAGTTCATTGTACAACACCCAATCCAGAATAGCTGATCCCTAGCGGGCTCAACCACTAGCTGTTCTAAAAACCATGTCATAGGCATTCTAGAAAATCCCCCTCAGGATCCAGCGTCAACCTGATTTTTCCAATCTACCTCCATACTGAAATTCCCCAAATCATTGCCCCTTTGGCTGTGTTTTGTATCTCCTGCTGCAATTTGTAAATTACATCTTTACTACTGTTTGGGGGGGGGGGGGGGTCTGTATATAACTCCCATCAGGGTCTTTTTACTTTTACAGTCCCTTAACTCTATGCACATTAAATCAACACTTTCTGACCCTATGTTACCTCTTTCTAATGATTTGATTTAATTTTTTACCAATAGAGCTACGCCAGTCCCTCTGCCTACCTGCCTGTCCTTTCAATACAATGTGCTCCTTGGGTGTTAAGCACCCAGCTATAATCTTTTAGCCATGATTCAGTGACACCCACAACATCATACATACCAATCTGTAAATCTTCCTTATTCACCTACCTTTTTCTGTATACTGCGTACATTCAAATATAACACCTTCAGTCCTGTATTCATCCTTTTTGATTTTGTCTGCCTTTTATGATGCAACTCATCCTGTTGACTGCAATTTTGCCCTATCGTCAGCCTCTCCTTGCTAGCAGTCTCACTACATTCTGCCTCTGTTCGTAAATGAACTACCACATCCTCAGTACCACCACTCCGGTTCCCACCCCGCTGCCAAATTACTTTAAGCCCTCCCAAACAGCTCTAGCCTTGTATCCTTATTTTGGAATGCTTTTGTAAGTTGAACCCATGGTCACATGCCAAGATTCAGTTTTATATGCTGCCATCTGAAGACAGTAACAGATTATTCAAAAATCTTAACCGATAATTCAGATTACCTTCAAATTTTTAATTCCACCAGATTTTAATTTTCTTTATCTTTTATATTTAATTGGTTGTTCTAATTCCTCCATTTAACAAATCACAATACAGAAGATTTCAGTTAACTTGGACATATCAGAGCCAGTATGCTTAAGCAGATGCCCCAATTAGCCAAAGTTTCATGGAAATAGTATTAAAAAGACAAATTATGTATTTAAATGGAATACAGAACAAATTAGAGCACTATAAAACTGTATTAGTTCCTAATAGTTATCAAAGGAATCCATACTGTGTATGCTGCCGTGTTCTTTTGATTGACTGTAAATAAACAAAATCAGTGCTGATAATAGGCTGCCTTCATAACCTTCACTGCATGAAATAGTGTCAAAATTACTGCTTTTTAATTCAGCGTCGGTCAGCCCAAATGAATAACATAACACAAGCATACGCAACTGATGCTATTTATAAACTGTTCACTTTAAGCATGGTCTGACGGCAACGCAAGTGCACTTGACTGACGCTAGTTAGAAACTGCTGCATCCTTGAATCTTCATTTTCATTGAAACCTTCAAGATGGTTGCTGACACTTTCAAACTCTTTGTAGTTCCTAACTCATTGAGGTAGTGAAATCATTTCATTTTCACTCCTGGCCATTTCTTGCATCTCCAGGCATGAATGCTTGAAACTGCAGTGAGCATACTGCTTATTTCTTACCAATGATCAGTGACAAATATCACTGATTTTTTTTTGGAAAACAAACACATACAACTGACACTATTAAAAACAGCCTGTTCCAAGCATGGCCATACAAGTGCATGCAACTGGCACTAGTTAGAAACCGTTTGGCAAGTCTCCCATCCCAATAAGGTGAAATAGTGTCCCAAATAATCGAAGGAAATCCCAGCTATTTTCTCAATTAGTTTTTGTTCTTTAAGAGTTGCCCCAAATAAGTGGCCGCCCTGATTAACTGATGGCCCAATTAGCCAGAATCCACTGTATTTCTTTTTGGGGCAGAGAATATAAGTTTCTACAGAAGCAAAAGAAATTAAATTTCTAGGATTAAAATAAAACCAAGGAAACAAAAGAGCAAAACTTTCTTTTGATTTCAGTGGTAACAAAAACTGCCATAAGTCTATCTTATTTAAGTCTGGGATACCAGTCAGTTACTACTTTTGGTAAGACTGTAAACCATGCCCAGCGGACATCCCTCGACCCTACCCCCCCCACCTAATCCTAACATCCAAAGGATCACACACCCCAACTAAACCGAACAACACCCAAGTTAACCCTGGCCACACCCCCACAAAGGGTCCCATGCTCCTTTTCTCCCCTCCCCCCAAGGGGAGGCCTGCATTCACATTCCTCAGCCCTATCCCAAAACATAACAACTTCACCCATCCTACACACCCCCAAAAACCTGAGCCCTCTCTCCACCAGGGGGCCGTTCACCCCACCACCATCAGTTTGGGTTCTCTTTCAACGCCTCCCACTACTGCAAGGTCCCGTGGCCCCACCACCCAGCCATTTACCTAAGCCTAATACCTCCAATCCTCCTGCACACTCCCATAAACCAGAGACCCCTCGCCACCAGGGAGCCAAGTTCACCCCACATCACCAGTAACATGCCAACCCATAAACATCCCCAACCCTACACTTCACCCTAATCCTAACTTCCAATGGACTGCTAAATGGACCCTGTTCACTAAACCGGACAGCACCCCAAATAACCCAAGCCAGACCCCACAAAGGGGCTTACGTTAACACCAGCCCCCACCATCCTCTCTTACATCACCATCAGCTCGGGTGCTCTTTCAACCCCTCCCTCCACCGCAATGTCCTGCAGCTCCACCTCCCAGCCATACCCCTAAGCCTAACACTGCCAACCCTCTTACGCAACCCCATAAAGCCCTCATCCCACCAAAGGGCCAAATTCACCCAATATCACCAGCAGTTTGGTTCCTCTTTCAGCCCTCCCCCCTACTGCGAGGTCCTGCAGAAACCTTCTCCCCCTTCCCCTCTGTGATGCCAGTTGCCACCCCACCCCCCTTCACTGTGTCACTCCACCCCCATTAACTAACTCTATCCCGGGCCTGTCCCTCCCCACAACAATCCCTTAAGTAACTACTGCACAACCCCCAGAACACAGCACCCATTCCCTATACCCCACCGCCCAAACACTATCCATAAGGAATAACTCCATTTTAATTCAAACTCCAGAATGGAGGTTAACAAGGAGGAAGATCTCATTAAAGGCAAGTAGGGGATCAAGATGACGACAACATGGGCCAAAAACAAAGTGGCAGGGTGAAATGATACTGCATCTCCAGTACGAAACCTACAAACACTAGAGAGATATCTTGCCCACTTCCCGCATACTCATCCCAGCCTGGGCTCACTGTACTGATTATCAAAAGCCTGATCTACAGATGGGAAATCTGTCACAGATCCACATCCAAAATGGATTAAAATCATATGTGAATCGACTGAAGTGCAACATTCTCAAAAACAGAAAACTAATTTTAGTGACAAATTTTCTAATTTTTTTTCTCCCAGATTGATTCAAAGGTATAATGTAGTAAGTGAATAGAAATATAAGGAAACATAGAATCCTAGTTGAGACTATCTTAAACTGTACAAAATACAACTGAAAGGTGATGCAACACTACCTGCATAAAATTCAGGACTGTAGACTGCACCAACCACAGGGCTCAGCTTCCAACCTGCAATTTAAATGCAAATGCAAGTTAAATGGTGGCGACATCAAGCTGTAATTTGAGCTTAATGCTGAGTACCCAAAAAATAGTCACAATAAACAAATCAGAATACCTACAGATTCTGACAGATGTTAGTCAATTAATCCATCTTGTATAGCTTTCTAAAAGCAACTTAAATCATACAGATGAAAAAAATGCACAATATTTGTGGTTAAACACCAGAGCTCTCAGTATCCTTGAGTTATATAAAGCAAAACCATCCAAACTCTGATCAAGTACCGGAACTGCCTACTGACATTCACCATCAGGTTCATACAGCTGCTTGGTCATGTTCTGGTAGTCAAATGGTACGACTTGCCATGGCACCTGAGGCCGCAGTTAGAGTGTGACTACCACCTTTGGAACTGCACTCCAGCAAAAGAGGCAATGCAATTAGGAGAGGAGAACAGGGAACAGACAGGCAGTAAAAATAAATAAGTAAATTTTTGTGAATTTAATTTCTATATACAGATGGTTGCTATGATTTCCAAATACAAACTGCTTTTCAAAGTGTTTGAAATAAGTATCAAGTACCGATCCACGATAACACACACACATCCTCCCGTATACTTTAAATCATCTCTAGATTACTTATAAAACCTAATACAATGTAAATGACATGTAAAATTGTTGTTATACTGCATTATTTAGGGAATAGTGACAAGAAAAAGTCTGCACATGCTCGAACAACAAGTGCTGGAAGAGCACTTCCGGGTTTTCGCGACTTGCGGTTGGTTGAATTCGCGCATAAGGAGGGCTGACTGTATGCTAAGACTCCCGAGTACGATACAACAGTTTGTTCTATAATGAGTTTTCTCGTCAGTTATGGTATGGGAGAAGAGAATACAGGCATGGGCAAGACCCTAATGTAGTGCAAGTTGGGAGTATAGAGAAAAAGAAATCAAAACAAAAGAGTCAAAAGGTGACTTCACTCCAGTTTTATCTCAAAACAAAGAGAAATTAAGTCATCAAATTGTATAGTGCCACGGCAGTTGTCATGAAACGAACGAATGAGACCCAGAAACTTCCTGATATATGGGAGAGTTCCGTCCTGTTCAAGGTGTCAAATGTATTGGTGAAATCCAGAAAAGCAAAACAATGTATTTGCTGTTGCTTGTACATTAAGGTTGATGTAAAGAGGCAATCATGTTGACTGAAGATCTTCCTAGCCAAATGACGCAGTAAACTTCCACTAATTAGTTTGTCAACCAGTTAGAGCTCTCTTTAAGATAGCTCTAGCAAAGGGCCCCCCAGTGATATGAGATGCCCTGAAGTAGCTGCAGTCACTCCCACCACATTTGTTTCCATGTCATAGAATTCGCTTCCAAGGCATTCCTTATTACCAGCTTCCTTTAATAGCCTTCCACAAATATGCCTCAGACAAAGTTCTTGATCAGCGCTTTCATGATTTGTTTTGACAGAGCCATCCCTCCCACAGGCGTGGTGGCAGCCACACAGAAATGACAACAGATGGGGTTTTCTGTAATTCAGCCACAATTCCATTTTAGCCAAGTAGTTTCCTACTGCAAAGAAATCAATAGATTTCCCTAGTTGCAATGCAGAGAGCTTTTCACTGAGCTCATCGCTACACAGCAATGAAAGATTATCAAACATTATCTTATTCCAAACTGAAGATGTAGGCCCAGAATGCTTACTTTTTCTTCACAAGGCTTTCAGGCCCTCTTCCACATCTAATCTGAGCAATCACTGTATTACTGCAAGCGTACCTACCTCTACCTAGAAACATGACCTGTGGACAAGATTCCAAATGGGGTCCATACAGTTGTAGCAAGATGATGTTATTACTCTTGCACTCAAAGTCAAATGAAGGCCAACATTTGTCTGCCTTTCTAAACCTTGCATATACTGGCATGTTACCTCTCAAACAATTTATGTACAAGGACACTCACATATCTCACGATTTCTCCCACTTTCTACTTTTTCTACCAAAGTGGAAAACTTCAAAATTATTCATCAGGCACCTTCTTATCTACTAAAATAAACAATTTGACATTTTGCCACATTATTCCATCCACCATGTCTTCTTCTGTTCACTTAGCTTGGCCCTGTACACTGAAAACTCTCTGCACCCTCTTCACAGCATACACTGTTACCCATCTTTGCATTATGGTCTTGTGATCCTCACTAAACTTGCATGTTGTACATTTGATCGCCTCATCCAAATCATTGATACAGATAGAACAGCTGCAGCATCAACACTAGTTTCAGCAGCACCCCATTAGATGTTGTCTTTCAATCCACAGATGACCCGAGATCTCTGCCTTGGTGTCAGAACATCTTTCAATAGAGTGAACACTCACATGGCAACAGGTCCCAATGGTATACCTGGTAGCACTCTGAAAACCTGTGCCAACCAAAGACTTTTTCAATCTCCCATTGCTATAGTCTGAAGTTCCCACTTGCCTCAAAAGCGCAACAATCATAACAATGCCCAAGAAGAGCAGGGTGAGTTGCCTTCTTGACTATTGTCCAGTAGCACTCATATCTATGGTGATGAAGTGCTCTGAGAGGTAGGATATCGCTAGAATCAACTCCTGCCAAAGGAAGAACCTGGACCCACTGCAATTTGTCTATTGCCAAAATAGGTCTACAGCTGATGTAATCTCATTGGCTCTTTGTGTGGCTTTGGATCACTTGACAATACTAATACTTACATCAGGCTACGGTTCATTGACTACAGCTCAGCGTTTAACACAATCATTCCTACAATTCTGATCAAAAAGATTCAAAACCTGGGCCTTTGTACCTCCCTCTGCAACTGGATCCTCAATTTCTCCACTGGAAGACCAGTCTGTGCAGATTGGAAATAACATTGCTACCTTGCTGATAATCAACACTGGTGCACCTCAAGGATGTGTGCTTAGCCCACAGCTCTACTCTCTCTAAACCCATGACTGTGTGGCTAGGCACTGCCCAAATACCATCTATAAATTTGCTGATGACTCAACTATTATTGGCAGAATGTCAGATGGTGCTGAGAAAACATACAGGAGTGAGATAGATCAACTGGTTGAGCAACAACCTTACACTTGTCAGTAGACCAAAAAATTTATTGTGGACCTCAGAACAGTTAAGACAAGGGAACAGTCCTCATCAAAGGATCAGAAGTGGAAATGGTGAGCAATTTTAGGTTCCTTTGTGTCAACACCTCTGAAGACCTACCCTGGACCCAACATATTGATGCACTTACAAAGGCGGCGTATGAAAATGGCTGTATTTCATTAGGAGTTTGAGGAGATTTGGTATGGCAGCAAAGACACTTGCAAGTTTCTACAGATATACGAGGGGTGATTGATAAGATTATGGCCTAAAGTAAGAGATGAGTTATTAACTTCAAACTTTCTGCATAATCACTCAGAGTTGAACTGCACGTGCATGTAATGAGAGCTAGGCCACAAACTTATCGATCACACCTGTTGTGGACCACTTCTGGAGCTCCAAGATGCCAAATTCTACAAAGAAGGATCCGTATGCTCCACGACCGCTGGACTAAGTGTGTAAATGTAGGAGGGGACTATGTTGGAAAATAAATGTGCTAGGTTTTCTAAAATTGACTCCTTCTACCTTAGGCCACAAACTTATTAATCACCCCTCATACAGTGGATAGAATTCTAACTGGCTGTATTCACCATCTAGTATGGGGGGGGGGGGGTACTGCAAAGTATCAAAATAAGCTGCAGAAGGTTGTAAACTCAGTTCCTTCGTGGGCACTAGCCTCCACAGCATCCAGGACATCTTCAAAGAACAATTTCTCAAAAAGACAGCACTCACCATTAAGGGTCCCCATCACCCAGGCCATGCCATTCTCTTACTGCTACCATCAGGGAGCACACACACATACACTTCTTTCCGTGATTTAGTTTTATGACACACTGCATTGTACTGCTGCCACAAAACAACAAATTTCACAACATATGCCCGTGATATTAAACCAGACTCTGTTGATTCCTACTTCTTTGTCTGTTGTTCAATCCACAACTCCACAATCTACACCAACACTTTATTCGAACACTATGCCACTCTTTTCTCCCCCCATGAGTGCGAGCTGCACATTAAAGTACTTCAGAAAGTCCAAACAAACCACATGAACTCCATTTTCTGTCTGTAACCAATCCTCCATTCATGCAAATATTATTCCCAAATACCACTTTCTAATTTTGTTTAATAATCTCAAGTGATAAAAGCCTCTTGAAAGTCGCAATGCATACCAATTTAATTATTTCCCTTACTTATTCTGCTAATTACTACCACCTTTCATGAATAAACATATATATATTTATTTTATTTTAAGAGTCATGTTATCACTTTCTTAACAATAGATTCCAGCATTTTCTCTGCTACGGATATTAGGCTAACTGGTTATGTCACCTTATATCTCCTTTCTTAAAAAGTGGAATTTAATTTGTGACCTCTCAGTCTCTGGGAACCATATTGGGACCTATGGAATTTTTGAAGATGACTAAGTTATCTCCATAGCCACTTCAAAACTCAATAATGCAGATCATCAGGTAATGGAGATTTATCGCTTTGTGGTCCTAGTAATTTCACCTTTTCTTTTACTATATCTAGTTTCTTTGAGTTCTTTGTTCACTCTAAACATATTCATCACCATTTGCTCCCCCCCATTGATTCCTTCCATTAATACAGACACAAACTATTTGTTGAATTTCTCCACCATATTTTTTTAAACTCAAAATCAAACTGCTTCTGCCCCAATTTGAAAGAACTCATAGAATCAATTTCAGTTTGTTTTTGTGTTCTTTGCAAGCTCTTCTCTTGTATTATATTTTCTTTCAAAACATCATTGCCTTGACTATCTTCTGATGAATTCTAAATAATTTTCAAACTCATCTTTTTCTTTGATTTAATACTAATATTCTCTTGATTCCTTCTTATACTTGCTGTAAAGTCTTTTCTCATGAATTTCCTTAGCCTCGTTTCCTTTATCACCTCTTTTCATGTGATCAGACTAGTTTCTATGTTAATACTGATATCAGTTATATACTCTCTAGTTGCTGTGTGATTTCACGCTTGAAATAGCCAGTTAACTTCACTAGTGGACAAATTATAAGAATCCATTCTAAAAGATGATATACGAGCTTCACCTTCATTTAAATCAGGGACAATAACAAATTCACATTCAAAGTTTCATGAACAATTGGAATTTTTAAGATCTCAGAAAAGGGTTGAAGAAAATTTTGATGTGGTCCACTGCTAAGCTTTTGAAAAAATCCTACATTGCATGCAGACAAGTGATAGAAGTAACAATCTTGGGGCTGAAAGGAGAATGGAAGATTGGACCCTAAACTGGTTCTGTGGCTAGAAGCCTGGTAATCTTTGATTTTTTGTTTTGTGACTGGAAGGGTAATACCAATGGGTTCCATAGGGCTTGTACTTAAACATTAATTTATGGAATATATATTCAGTGGTCACTTTATTAGGTATACCTGCACACCTGCTTGTTAATGCAAATATCTAATTAGCCAATCAGGTGGCAGCAACTCAATGCATAAAAGCATGCAGACATGTTCAAGAGGTTCAGCTGTTCAAACCAAACATTAGAATGGGGAAGAAATGTGGTCTATGTAACTTTGACCATTGAATGACTGTAGGTGCCAGACAGGACAATGAGTATCTCAGACACTGCTGATGCCAGGGATTTTCATGCACAACAGTCTCCAGATTTTATAAAGAATGGTGCAAAAAAACAAAAACACATCCAGTGAGCATCAAGGTGAAAACATCTTGTTAATGAGAGAGATCAGAGGAGATTGGCAAGACTAGTTCAAGTTGACAGAAAGTCAACAGTAACTAAAAAAAACATGTTAAAACAGTGGCATGCAGAAACATCAAAGTAAATGGGCTACAGCAGCAGAACTGTTCCATTCCTGTACCTAATGAAGTGGCCACTGTGTATAATAATAATTTTGACCTAAAATATATACAGCATGATTAATAGCATGTGGATAATTCTAAAAATTGGCTGCGTAGTTGACAGAGTAAAGCTCCAGGTCGCAAGAATATATACAAGGTCTGGATAATTGAGCAGAAGAACAGCAAATGTAATTTCAGAGAAGTTTGAGACAATGTAATAGGGCAAGAAAATACACAATTAAAGTACAGAGTGGTGTGGAAGAACAGAAAGATCATCAGCACAGATCATTAGGTTATTGAAAAGGTTGAATATTTTATAAAGAGCAGAGGTCTTATGAATTTGTTTCTGGACACCATATTGCAGAAAAGATGTGACTGCACTGGAGTGAGTGTACAGGATATGGCCAGGACTGAACAAACATTTAACAGTAACGGTTGAATAAGCATGGGGTTTTCTTTTAGGAAGATGAGTGAAGACTTAATTGATAACTAGAATTTTTTCTCATATAAAAGAATTAATTTTTTCTTGAGGCATTAAGACCCTTTGCCTTAGCCAAAAGATCACGAATCAGGACCCAGAACTCTCTGATAGAACTACCTGAAGGAAGGTGAGGAAAAGGATTTCACCCATCCCCTCCCCTCAAGAGTGTAGTAATGCATCATAAATTCCTTGTCTTAAAAGGATGATAGGGGCAGAATCACTCATCACATTTAAATAGTACCAGCAGTAAGCAGCTCTGTTTAAAGCAGGCACTGATAGCAGAGCTCAAATCATTTCCTCGGTGTCACAAGTTTTCTATCATTTCTATAGTCTGCCTGATTCAACACATACATTAAAATTAGCTACAGGGTGATGTCACACATTTAGTGTGACAAAAGATCCATAGTTAGCTTAATGCCAAAAGGGAGCTGAGTGTCTAACTCTCTGCAATTCCAAACTGTACAGTGCTTATAAAAAGTATTCACCCCCTTGGAAGTTTTCAAGTTTTATTGTTTTACAACATTGAATCACAGTGGATATATTTTGGCTTTTTTTTTGACACTGATCAACAGAAAGACTCCTTTGTGTCAAAGTGAAAACTGTTATCTTCAAAGTGATCCAAATTAATCACAAATATAAAATACAAAATCATTGATTACATAAATATTCAACACCTTTACCATGACACACTAGGTCAGTGGTCCCCAACCACCGGGCCACAAAGTATGTGTTACAGGGCCGCAAGGAAATGATATGATTTGGCAATATGAAACGATGAGTCAGCTGCACCTTTCCTCATTTCCTGTCACGCCCACTGTTGAACTTGAACGCACGTGAGGTCATCAGTCGGTCATTAACTTACAACTACTTGATGAGTAAAAAAACAAACATCGCTTGAGAGTTTCTTTGGAAGAGGTGGTAGAGGTCATAAAAGGCCTAATGATGATGATAACGCAGAGACAGTTGAGGTCGAGACTGCAAAAAAAAAGCTTCCTTCAATAGAAAATACCACAAGTCGTACATAAAATATGGCTTTAATGCGACCGGTGACTCACACGCTCCAAGCCTCCCCCGTGTGTGATATGTGGAGACAAGCTGTCTAATGAGGCAATGAAGCCCTCAAAACTGTTTCGGCACCTTGAGTCCAAGCACCCTGCACTTAAAGACAAACTAATTGAGTTCTTCGAGTGGAAAAAATGTGAGCATGCAGAACAGAAACAAGTGCTGAGAGCCACCACCTCCACAATGCTGCTGCTCTGAGAGTGTTGTACTTAGTGGCTAGCCGTATTGCTAAGGCTAAGAAACCTTTCACTATTGGTGAAGAATTGATTCTGCCTGCTGCCAAGGACATGTGCCGTGAACTGTTGAGAGAAGCTGCAGCTAACAAGATGGCACAGGTTTCTCTTTCAGCTACCACAGTTTCAAGGAGAATCGATGACATAGCAGAGGACATCGAAGCACAGCTGTTGAATGGCTTAATGAGTCACCATGGTATACTATTCAGGTCGATGAACCTCTCGATGTCGACAACAAGGCAATACTGCTGGTTTATGTGCGATATATATTTCAAGACGATGTGCACAAGGATATATTGTGTGCACTGCCGCTGCCAACTAACACAACTGGGGCAGAACTATACAAGTCTTTGAACGACTACATGTCAGGCAAACTGGACTGGTCATTCTGTGTTGGAATATGCACAGACGGGGCTGCAGCTATGACTGAACGGCTGTCTGGTTTCACTACCCGAGTCAAAGAGGTTGCTCCTGAATGCCAGTCTACACACCGTGTCATATATATAACGAGATGCTGGCTAGCTGAAAAATGAAAAATGTCACCTGATCTTAACAGCGTAATGAGTGACATTGTTGGAAATTATCAATCACAAAAACCCTAACTCATGTCTGTTTGAGCAGCTTTGCGAGGAAATGGATGCAAAGTACAAACGCCTTCTCTTTCACACTGAAGTCAGGTGGCTATCAAGGGGGAGAGCCCTGGACAGGGTTTTTGAATTAAGAGGGCCGCTACAGAGATCTCTTTCAGGAAAGAGGTCACCACTGGCAGCACACTTCAGTGACAAGGAGTGGATAGCAAAACTTGCTTATCTGTGTGACATCTTCAACCTGCTCAATGAACTCAATTTGTCACTTCAGGGGAGAATAACAACTGTCTTCTGTCTTTGGCAGATAAAGTGTCTGCTTTCAAAGCCAAACTGGAACTGTGGGAACAGCAAGTGGACAGGGGCATATCTGACATGTTCCCAACATTAGGTGAAATTTTGGGAGAGACTGAAGCTGCACCGTCATTCTCACACCTGATGCGCAATCACCTATCTTTGCTGTCAACAGAATTCAAGCATTACTTGCCAACTGCAAATGACCCAAGACGTGCAAAGGAATGGGTCTGTGACGCATTTGTGAATGTCCCCGGTGAATCGTCCATGTCAGCACGGGAAGAAGATCAACTCCTTGAGCATGCAAATGGCGGTGGGCTGAAGAGTATGTTTGACATAACATTTCTGCTGGCATCCTGGATCAAAGTCAAGGCTGAATATCCTGAGATAGCCACAAAAGTATTAAAACGTTCCATTTCCAACATCATATCTCTGCAAAGCGGGGTTTTCTGCAAAGAATGTAACAAAAACTAAATTGCTGAATAGACTAGACATAAGGAAGCCCCTTCGAGTATCGCTGTCTCCCATCACTCCTTGATGGGACTGTCTTGTTGCAGGGAAACAAGCCCAGGGCTCCCACTGATTCAGCGATATTGGTGATGTAAATGATTTTATATGTTCATACGAGGAAAATATGCGCTGTGTGTTTAATACCCAAACATTACTTAAAATGTTATGATGCTATTAACTGGTAAGTGACTTATAGTGGACTTATCACTATATTCATCCTAGGAAAATATGTGCTGTGTGTTTAATATTAAATTTGTTAGATAAACCCTTTTAGAAACAAAATTGAGTGTATTAGCCACTTATAATTGCACTGATATTCCAGTCGTGATTAACACCCCACCCCACCGTCAGCCAGTCCGCAAGAATATTAAACTGGTCCGTGGTGCAAAAAAGGTTGGTGACCCCTGCACTAAGTCATCACTAGTGCAGTCAACTGGTTTTAGAAGCTGCACAACTAGTTAAATGGAGATCACCAGTGTGCAGTCAAGGTGTTTCAATTGATTGTAGTAAAAATACACCAGTATCTGGAAGGTCCAACTGCTGGTGAGTCAGTATCCTGGCGAAAACTATACCACAAAGACAAGAGAACACTCCAAGCAACTCCGTAAAAAGGTTATTGAAAAGCACAAGTGTGGAGATGGATACAAGAACATTTCCAAGGCACTGAATATCCCTTGGAGTATAGTTAAGTCAATCATCAAGAAATGGAAAGAATGTAGGTGTAAATCTGCCTAGTGCAGGCCACCCTCAAAAACTGAGTGACTGTGCAAGAAGGGGACTAGTGAGGGAGGCCACCAAGAAATCAATGACAACTCTGGAAGAGTTACAAGCTTCAGTGGCTGAGATGGGAGAGACTGGGCATACAACAAATGTTGCCTGGGTGCTTCACCAGTTGCAGCTTTATGAGAAAGTGGCAAGAGGAAGCCACTGTTGAAGAAAACTTGCATGAAATCTCAGCTAGAGTTTGCCAAAAGGCATATGGGAGACTCTGAAGTTAACTGGAAGAAGATTCTATGGTCTGATGAAATCAAAATTGAGCTGTTTGGCCATCAGACCAAATGCTATGTTTGGCATAAGCCAAACACTGCACATCACTGTGGAAGACACTAGCAGTATGGCGGAAGTTGCAGAGCATCAGGGGTCAGAAGTGTGTGAATTTGCCATTACTAGGGAGAAGGTTCTTGGGAAACTGAAATGTCTGAAGGTAGATAAGTCACCTTGACCAGATGGTGTACACCCCAGAGTTCTGAAAGAGGTGTGGCTGAAAAGATTGTGGAGGTATTAGTAATAATCTTTCAAGAATCACTCAATTCTGGAATGGTTCCAGAAGACTGGAAAATTGCAAACATCACTCCATTCCTCAAAAAGAAAAAAGAGGCAGAATAAATTATAGGCCAGTTAGTATGACCTCAGTGGCTGCGAAGATCTTGGAGTTAATTGCTACAGATGTAACTTTGGGGTACTTGGAGGCACGTGATAAAATAGGCCATTGTCAGCATATTTCCTCAAGGGAAATTCTTGCCTGAGAAGTTTAATGGAGTTTTTTGAAGAAATAACAAGCAAGTTAGACAAAAGAGAATCGGTTGATTCTATGTACTTGAATTTTCAGAAGACCTCTGACAGGGAGCCACACATGAAGCTGCTTAAAAAGTTAAGAGCCCGTGGTAGTACAGGAAAGATACTACCATGGATAAAGCATTGACTGATTGGCAGGAGGCAAAAAATGGGAATTCAGGGAGACTTTTCTGGCTGGCTGCCAGTGACTAGTGGTGTTCCACAGGGGTCTGTGTTGGGACCGCTTCTTTTATATGTCAATGACATGGATGACGGCATTGATGGCTTTGTTGCAAAATTTGCGGACGATGCAAAGATAGCAGGAGGAGAAGTTAGTTTTGAAGAAGTAGAGAAGCTAAAGAAGATTTAGACGTATTAATAGAATAGCCATAGAAGTGGCAGATGGAATACAGTGCTGGCAAGTGTATGGTCATGCACTTTGGTAGAAGAAATCAAGGGGTAGACTATCCAAATGGGAGTGAAAATTCCAAAATCTCAGGCGCAAAGGGACTCAGGAGTCCTTGTGCAGGATTCACTAAAGGTTAATTTGCAGGTCGGGTCTGTGGTGAGGAAGGTAAATGTGATGTTAGCATTTATTTCAAGAGGACTAGAATATAAAAGCAAGGATGTAATGTTGAGGCTTTATAGAGCACTGGTGAAGCCTCAGTTGGACTATTGTGAACAGTTTTGAGCCCCTTATCTTAGAAAGGATGTGCTGAAACTGGAGAGGGTTCAGAGGAGGTTCACAAAAATGATTCCAAGATTGAACAGCTTGTCATTTGAAGAGCATTTGATGGCTCTTTGCCTGTATTCACTAGAATTCAGAAGAACGTGGGATGTTGTAATTGAAACCTATCGAATGTTGAAATGCCTTGACAGAGTGGATGTGGAGAGGATGCTTCCTGTGGTGGGAGAGTCTAGGACAAGAGGACACAGCCTCTGAATAGAGTGGCATCCTTTTAGAACGGAAATTAGGAGAAGTTTCTTTAGCCAGAGAGTGGTGAATCTGTGGAATTTGTTGCCACAGGCAGCTGTGGAGGCCATGTCTTTATGTATATTTAAAGCAGAAGTTGATAGATTCTTTATTGGTCAGGGCATCAAGGGATATGGGGAGAAGGCAGGAGGCTGGAGCTGAGAGGAAAAACGGATCAGTTATGATGAAATGGCAGAGCACATTTGATGGGCCAAATTGCCTAATTCTGCTCCTATATCTTATGGTATTATAATGAATACCTTGTTAAAACAACCCCCTTATCAATGCTCCAGTTATTCTAGACTTTCTTCATCAGTTCCCTTCACACTTGGGATCGTGTTTACTTCGCACTCTGTTGCATGCAACTGTTTTTTTATAAAAATGTAGTAACTATAATTTAGCTGTGTCAAAACAGGGTATTACCATTGCACAGCAAAACCTTTATAATTTCTGCTAATATTCCAGATACTAAATGGTTGCATCACAATGACTGGCATTATTGCTCAAAATTTTCTATATTCATGGCACACATTCAGATTTTCAATCCCCATGTTTTTGACACATCAGTGGCCTCATGGCTACCCTTCTCTTCCCTACCATGCAGAGTGTTCTTTAGTTTCCCTCCAACCTCAAACTGCTGACTTTACTTGTCCCTATTCTCATTAACATTCCACAGAAACTGATTTCCTCTTCAGCCCTTTAATAATCAGAACACTCATTTAATTCCTGTCATTGCAAACTACCACCCATCTCCAACCTCCTTTTCGTACCCAAAGTACCTGAATGTATTGTAGCCTATCTAGAACTGTCTAAATTAGTTTACAACTTGTACCAGAGATGAAAATGTCTCTGATTAAAGTCATTAATGATACCCTATACGATTGTAATGAAATAATTTTCCTTAAGTTGCATGGAATTTTTTGACTACACCTTCTGTTCCAAACTTTGTACTTGTTGATATCCAATTACAGCAAGTGAATCTAGCAAAGGCTTCCATCTTCTGCACTATTCCCTCTGACTTCTTCCAAAGACCTATCATTTATCGTCCAAAATCTCAGTTCCAATAGAAAATAGACAATAGGTTCAGGAGTAGGCCTTTCGGCCTTCGAGCCAGCACCACCTTTCACTGTGATCATAGCTGATCATCCACAATCAGTAACCTGTTCCTGCCTTCTCCCCATATCCCTTGACTCCGCTATCTTTAAGAGCTCTATCTAACTCTTTCTTGAAAGCATCCAGAGAATTGGCCTCCACTGCCTTCTGATGCACTGCATTCCACAAATCCACAACTCTCTGGGTGAAAAAGTTTTTCCTCAACTCTGTTCTAAATAGCCTACCCCTTACTCTTAAACGGTGGCCTCTGCAAGCGTTACCTCACCTCCTCCACCATTATTTTTACACTCAGCAACAATTGCTGGAAGAACTCATTGAGTCAAGCAGCATATGAATAGTCTATGTTTTGGGTCAGGACCCTGAATTGGGACTGGGAATGTGAAGTGAAGACAGTATATGGTGAGAAGGAGACTGTTACAGAGTGGTAGGTGACTGAAAGATTAGGGAGTGTGAAAGGGTGAAGGAGATATGAAATGATGGGCAGATGGAGCCAGGTGGGGAAGAGGAGGGGTTATTGTAGACACAAAGGATGGCAGGTGACAGGTGGAATCAGAAAAGGAGGGAATTAGTTAGCTGAAATTTATAAATTCATTAATATTCCACAGAAATCACTTTCCTCCTCTTCAGCTCTGTAACCATCAATGCACACTTTAACTCCTGTCTTTGCAGCATTAATTATTCAACAACTTAATATAGCCTATGAGAAATTTCCTTGAAGAACTGATGATCATTTTCAGCACTCTCTGCTTACACTTAGCCATTGACCCCACCCCTCTCTGCCACATATATTTGGAGCTGAATCAGAAATTTTGCACTTTTGATCGGTGATCAGTGGTGTGCCTCAGGGACCTGTTCTGGGACCCCTTCTCTTTGTGATGTTTATAAATGACCTGGATGAGGAAGTGGAGGGATGGGTTAGTAAATTTGTTGATGACACAAAGGTTGGGGGTGTTGTGGATAGTGTAGAGGGCCGTCAGAGGTTACAGCGGGACATCATTAGGATGCAAAACTGGGCTGAGAATTGGCAGATGGAGTTCAAATTATCTGGTAGGTCAAAAATGTTAAGACTTGACAGCGTGGAGGATCAGAGGGATCTTGGGGTTTGAGGCTATAGGACACTCAAAAGTTGCTGCACAGGTTAATTGTGTGGTTAAGAAGGCATACAGTGTATTGGCCTTCATCAACCGTGGGACCGAGTTCAAGAGCTGAGAGGTAATGTTGCAGCTATATAGGACCCTGGTCAGACCCCACTTGGAGTACTGTGCTCAGTTCTGGTCACCTCACTACAGGAAGGATGTGGAAACTATGGAAAGGGTGCAGAGGAGATATACAAGAAAGTTGTCTGGATTGGGGAGCATGCCTTATGAGAATAGGTTGAGTGAACTCGGCCTTTTCTCCTTGGAGCGACGGAGGATGAGTGGTGACCTGATAGAGGTGTATATGATGATGAGAGGCATTGATAGTGTGGATAGTCAGAGGCTTTGCCCCAGGGCTGAAATGGCTAACACGAGGTCACAGGTTTAAGGTGCTTGGAAGAAGGTACAGAAGAGATGTTGGGGTAAGTTTTTTTTTAATGCAGAGAGTGCTGAGTGTGTGGATTGGGCTGCCAGGGATGGTGGTGGAGGCGGACACTATAGGGTCTTTTAATAAGACTCTTGGATAGGTACATGGAGCTTAGAAAAACACACACAAAATGCTGGTGGAACGCAGCAGGAGAAGCGCTGTCGACGTTTCGGGCCGAGACTCTTCGTCAGGACTAACTGAAAGGAAAGATAGTAAGAGATTTGAAAGTAGGAGGGGGAGGGGAAAATGCGAAATGATAGGAGAAGACCGGAGGGGGTGGGGTGAAGCTGAGAGCCAGACAGGTGATTGGCAAAAGAGATACAGAGGTAGAGAAGGGAAAGGATCATGGGACGGGAGGCCTAGGGAGAAAGAAAGGGGGAAGGGAGCACCAGAGGGAGATGGAGAACAGGCAGAGTGATGGGCAGAGAGAGAAAAAAAACCTTAATATATCTAGAGGAGGCCATGGATAGACATATCAGAATGGGAATGGGACGTGGAATTAAAATGTGTGGCCACTGCTTTCTCTGGCGGACAGATTGTAGGTGTTCAGCGAAACGGTCTCCCAGTCTGCGTTGGATCTCACCAATATATAAAAGGCCACACTGGGAGCACCAGATGCAGTATATCACACCAGCCGACTCACAGGTGAAGTGTCGCCTCACCTGGAAAATAGAGGCTTAGAAAAATAGAGGACTATGGGTAACCCTAGGTAATTTCTAAAGTACAAGTTTGGCACAGCATTGTAGGCCATAGGGCCTGTGTTGTGCTGTGGGTTTTCTATGTTCTATCTGAAATATGACATGAGATAAAGTTTTGACTGCATATCAGTGCCATCAAAAAGACAGTCTAACCAGTCTGAATTGTTTGATTCCAACTCTCCCTTAATTTGCCAGCGAAAGCCTTATCCATGTCTTTGGTACCATAAGACTTCACTATTTCAGCCTTCACAGTCAGAGATCCACATTCTTCAGTTCAACTGAATTCATCCAAAACACTTACCTCTATGCCCTACATTGCACTAACCCTGTTTGACACCAATTACATTGGCTCTCATTTAAGCAAAGAATTTATTTAAAATGCACATTTATTTTCCATTTTCTTCATGATCTAATACTTCCCAATCTCCTTCCACTAGAAAACCCTCCAAGGTGTTCTACCCTTTTGATCCCATTAATGTCCTTCAATTTTGTCACCCATGCATTCAGTTAAGCAGATTGCTAACTTCCTGAATTTCCCCACAAACCCCTTTATCTCCTTTTCTTTTCCTAAGAAACTCTGACTATTTTTGTGGTCATTTCCCTGCATACCTTTAATGTGACTCAGCATCAGCTTTGTCTGACAATGTTCCTGTGAAATGCCTTAGGCTGTTCTGCTACTTAAAAGTGCAATGTATTTTTTTCTTGCTTTAAAAACACTGCACTCAGTAATCCAGTAACAAAACTGAACTATTTTATTTTCAGAAGCACTTTGCCTCAGGGTATATACGAATGCAGAGAAAAAGTTCCATAAGAAGTAGCAGCTTCTCAACACATTGTCTTAATGGCCCTTCTTTACAGTTGACCTTCAAATGAAATGGCATTAATTTCACTGTAGGCTTATTACAAGCCAACCAACCTTATGAACAAGTCTTTATCAGACCACAAAAATCTACAAGAAAAGGTCAATCAACGCTTGCAGATTTTGTACTGGAAATCTTTCCATCCAGCACCCAACATATTTTCACCCTAATATGTTGGTCTAAACTAACTTAGCAGTTAGTTCTGAACACTCATCACAGGGCTATCCCAGCATCGGTTGTAGAGATTACGAACAAAATTCTTCAACAGTTTTCTTAATCCTAGGCTGAAATCACTAGGGACGTTACTCTGTCAAGTAAATTCAGGTACTTCTGCATATGCTAGTTAATATAAGGCTGGTCTAATTGGTGAATGCAGTAAATAAAATAAGGAGTATGCAACAGTAAGGTTAAGTTTCAAAATCTTCTCAATACAGCTTAGTTGGTCAAGTGCCTACAAACTAAAAATTAAAAATTTGTTTCTGTAAGATAGTAACATATTATTTAGTATTGCTCAGCTTGTGCCAATGCTTGAAACTAGATCAACAAGGATTCTTTACAACTTGTGTTCTCACTATTATATTTTTGTAATCTTTTGCACATCGGTTGTTTCTAAGTCTGTTTATATAGTTTTTCATAAAATTCTACAGATTTCTTCTTTTTTCTGTAAATGTCTAAAAAAAGCATCCCAATATCACACAATCTTTAAAGAAGAAAGGCCGCTACATTTGTACATTCATTAAAATACCTACCATTTGCATAAGGGCTCACCATCTTCTTATTAGTCATCACACGAGCTGTGGCATTGTTTACCTGAGGTTCACAGATCAACATAGAACCAGCATGTTAAACAAGGAAAAGGTCAGAGTTTGAAACTACAGAACATGCAAGGTCTAGCAAAATCAATGAAGGTTTACTCTAACTATTACAGTCACAATATTATTTGAATTAGAAAGAAATTTACAATTTACTTTTTATCTCAATATATATTATCAGCATTTATTAATTATATTCAAAATATTTTAAAACATTTTCAAGGAGGACACTCAAATGTAAACCTTTGTTTCTCAGGCAAATAATTTCCAATTCTCTCTGCACTGAACAAATGAATTGACATGAGTTTACACTGAAATAGCCAATAAAAATCTGAACAGTTTGTTTGCTTGGAGTTTCTTTGAAGGAGGGGGCAAATCAGTAGCAATATATGGACTTACTTTATAGTGAATAACTTCTGTGGTGCAAAATGAATTGTTAAAAATATTAGGTAATCTATTCTGTCAAATTGGTAACAATTGATTCCTTTGGCTGTAGTTCAGACAACCATCTCCAGAGCCTATACCTCTTTCACGAGACAATGATAGGTTAGGACAGAAAATTATGCCAAGTCATTGGAACTGCTCAACAGAAAGATCAGGTATAGTACAATTGTGTTTGAAAATTCAATAAACTTGAGGATAATGCAAGATCAGGAAAATACAGACACTCAGAAATTAATTGATGCACAGCAAATTAAATTTTGTGAGGACAGGGAGACAAAACAATTTAAAAGCAGTATTAGTGAGGGGAGGGGCTCGTGTTCAAAATTGGACGTTAGGAATGCATACCTTTGACGATGGCAGGAAAAGTTATGAAAGATCTCAAAAAGCCTTTGCAAAGTTTGATTTTACAGATATCAAAAGGGAAACAAGACAAAACAAGGAAGTTATTCTCAACTGGTTTTTGTCAATTGTTGGTTGGGGTTCAAGTGGAGAATTGCATCCAATTCTGAGCAGACCACACTTCAAACTGATGCTAAGTAAGCCCTCGTAGGAAGGACAGAATGTTAGCGGGGTGAGGAATGAGTCCGCAGAAGCTGGGTTAACACTCCACAGAGGATGATGAGAAGAGTTAATAGTATTCAAATAGCATTTAGAGTAGATAGTGTCTGGATGGAAGCACAGCAACCAAAGGCACATTTAAAATAACTTGTTTAAAAAAAGGGGGAGATGACACATGCAGCATTTTGTTGTGACCTGGGATACATTGTCTTATTCGGTGCTTGCTGTGAGCAGGTTTAGTGACTTTCATAATGGAATTCAATATACTGCCTACTTGGAAAAGGAAAAGAAGCAGACATAACAGGGCAGAATTATCAGTTAAAAAAATCTCAAAAAGCTAGCACAACCAAATAGTTTATGAGATCCACTTTTTCAAGCTTCAGTTTAACTGTTAGGGAGTTTGAAAATGTTTCTGAAGAACCTCTCTGGAACTCACTTTATTCACAGCCTGTGAAATTTACCTCTCAATATTCACAACCTACAGGTGCTGATTCCTTCAAGCTTTCTTGCAACATGCGTATAACGCCTTCCAAGTGACATAAAGACAGCAGTCAGAGCACACAAAATCCTTCACTGATTTTGGTGAACTTGGGTCTTCGAGATGAGTTCAATGCATTAGCTATCAGTGCTTCCAGGGAATATTAACATGTTAAAGAAGATGCTATAAAAATAATGTTTTTATTCTGGTAGGTCCCAAATCAGTGGTTGGCCTGGTTCTATCCATATTTGGTCACTTTCAGTTATGTAAACGAACTGAATAAACTAAACCTATTCACTGTAACCATATAACAATTACAGCACGGAAACAGGCCATCTCGGCCCTTCTAGTCCGTGCCGAATGCTTACTCTCACCTAGTCCCACTGACCTGCACTGTAGATGAATTACAGGAACATTAGATGCAGAATGTATTTTAAAGGATGTATTGGTCAGATAGGAAACTAGACATTGCCCTCAAAAACTAAAAAGTGTGCCTCTTGATAAGCTAGCATGAACGAAAATAGGAAAACTAACATTTAGCAGTGTAAAATGGTTTCATATTTTTCAGGTCCAAACATACTGAGATCACAGAAAAACATATGATTCAGAAGAACATTTGGCCTACGCTGACTATGAAGGGTGAAAAAGAGGGCCCCAACCTATATTTATTTTCCACATCTGGTATACAACCAGGTGTTGGAAGAACACAAACACTTTTCAAATGTGATGCCTCTTTCATCCTTTCTGACCGCAAGTTCCAGGACCCAGTTCTGCATCAACTAGTTTAAAACCTATGTACTCCATTTATGACCTCTCTGCTAAGGTAAGAGAGTACTTATTATGCAGGCTTTCATAATTTTGCACACCTTTAGTTTCTACTCTGCCTCTTTCCTTTCAAATAAAACAAAATACACAGTCTATATAATGCTTGCTCACAGGTAAAAATTGCTAGTCCTTGTCTTATCTTCTCTGCACTCTGTGCAATGCAATTACAAGTTTCCTACATACTGATGCATTATGGGTTTAACCTGAAAAGTCAGCTCTGTTTCTCTTACCGTAACGACTACCTGACCTGCTGAGTACCCCTAGCATTTTGAAAGGTTCCATCATACTTTTTCTGCTCTTTTATTCTGTCTGGATTAATAGAACAAATTTTCTCTGTGCCTTTTTCACCACATTATCATCTGGTCCTGACATCTTTAAGGACTTGCCCATATATACTTCTGTTTCTGCACACCTCTCAGTCTCATTCCATTTATTGTACATGGTATTGTCTTCCTGGACCTACCCTCAATTCTCTATATAAAATTCATTTTGCCACTCTTCTGCCCAATTAACGAGACCACTGGTATTGTCCTGTGGTATAAAACTATCCCCTTCTTGAATGGCTAATTTTTGAGTTATCTATGGTCTTCTTTGTCATGTCCCCTACAATCATGTCTAACAAAAAATAATGGACTGAGTACTGAGCCCAATGAACTCCAGTGGAAACAACCTTCATGTCCCAAACACAACAATTTGCTTCGTGCCCCTAGGAAGGTTTTTTTGGATTAAATTTGCCACTTTCTCTATAATCTCACGTGCTTTTATTTATTTTTAACCTGCCTGCCATGTAGGAATGTCAAGTTATTCATTTAAACACAAACAAGATGGGCAATGCGAAACCTTATTGACCCAATGGGTAGTCAGCATTAACACATTTACACACATTGTACTTGGTTTTATTTATGCCGTTCTAAATGTAGTTTCACTTTCTTCCTCAGAACTGATTCCAATAACTACCCAGTTTATTCCAATCTTTTTTGAACTATAGTATAATTTAAACCATCACTCCAGCAGCCTAAGACGATTGACATACACAGAGCCTTTGTATTTTCCTTTGCTTTTTTTTAAACAGCCTGGAATATAGTATTCCATCTGAATCTGGTTACTCATCCATCCATTCTATTCATTTATCCATTCAGATGCTAACTCCTTACCTTTTCTTCTTTACCTTAACATTTTCATAACGTTCTCCTAATCTACAACATTGCATTCTCCCCCTCTTGTGAAGATAGTTGCAAAATACCAGAGATAATCTTTCGCTCATCCTCTTCTTTCATACACAAGTTATCTTTATGGCCCTAGTCTTTGCTTTAATTGTCCTCTTTCCCCTTATTTATTTAGAAAATACCTTTGGCATTCCTTGTCTTTTTTATTGCCTACCTTTGCTTTCCTAACTTCCCTTTTAATTTCATCCTTATATTTTTTAACATTCTTCCATTTTTCTTTGTTCGTGCCTATTCAAAGCTCTTTTTTTTAACCTCATTATACGCACTTTGCCATCTGGGGTACTCTAAATTTGGCAGTCCCATACTTTTCCTTTGTGAAAACACATTAAACCTGCAAACCTTGAATCTCCTTCCCAAATGCATCACACTACTCATATTAGTTTACCTTTAAGTAGCTGTTTCACAGTCCATCTTTGCTAAATCATTTCTAAGTTGAGTAAAATTCACCCTCCACCTTGCCCCTGCCTTCCCTCTAGTTTAGCACCTTCATTCCGATGTTACCTTTACCCTATTTCAGTCAGGAATTAAGCCCATTTCTGATACAACAGTATCAATATTAACTCTGTCTCTTTTCCAACATCTTGACCAACCTGCTGAGCATCTGCTGCATTCTATTTTTAAAAATAATTTCTGATCAATATATTTGATCATGTTTTTGCTTTCCTTTTCCATTAGAGTCAGGACTCTCTCTTGCCCCTCAATGGCAGTAAAGCTTTTTAAAGAACCCTTTTATGTTATTATCCCATCTTTGCTGCTTTGAGACCCAGTTATAGTTTTTGCTAACATTTAGTTTTTTTAAGACTGAGTAACAGGCATACCAATTGATTCAATGGGTAAACAGAAAACAGCCCTAGAAGAGCAGGGAGGGAACATGCTCAATCCCGGGGGCAGGGAATGTCAATTTAAGCCAGGCTGATGGCAACAGTGCTTTAGTCAGGTCATAAAGGTTAAAAGGGTAGGCATTTAAATCAACCAATATTTCTCAAATTTGCTATCCTAAACAACAGCTGTAACAGAGCACCTTTAACAGAGCAAAACGTTCAAAGGCACTTCATAGCAGTGGCAAACAAAATCTGTCAGTGAGCCATGTATTAGGGCAAATGAACAAAGATCCAGTAACTAACTTCTGCTGGCATTAGCATGCTAGGTGACAAGAAGATCAGCCTTAACTGTGATGTTCCTTCAAAACTGAACAGCCTGATGACACTTGCTTGCTAGCCTCACAAATAAGCAGTGCCACTTGTGGGGAGGACTTATGTACCAGAGAGCAGGTGGTGGCAACAGAATCATAAGCTAGCACGTATCAGCACCTGCAGGAGAAGATTAAAAAATAAATCAAGGCAATGGAATCCCATTTAAAGAATACTTTTAACAAAGAAGAAATATTGCCATTTCCCAAATTTCATCTCTATTTAATTTGGAATAAAAATGTTATTTGAAAGAAAAATCAGTTAGTTACATTTTATATTAAAAGTCAGTGTCAATGGGTGATCTTTGATCAGGGATCAATCAGAACACCGCAAAATACACTCTCATTCATCAAAGGTCTACACAGTTATTAGCCTGAGAAATACTAGGTTTACCTTTGTTTGGCCACACACAAACAGATCTAAAAACCATGGGACAAAACAATGAAAGAAGGAACATGCCAAAAAAACCTTAAAAATTAAAAGTATAGTAGTGATGGGGTTTAAACATTAGGTGAGGGCAAAAGTCAGTTTTCCAGCAGTGTGCAACATGAGCACCAAGAAGGGCCAAGAACCATTGGAGAAGCCACACATTGAGCCAATAGAGAAGGAGGCACAATCCCAGAGAAACAGAGTAACCATTCACAGGCGTGACATACAAGGAAAGGGAGAGAGAGGGAACAAGGACAA
This sequence comes from Hemitrygon akajei, assembly GCF_048418815.1. Taxonomy (NCBI): domain Eukaryota; kingdom Metazoa; phylum Chordata; class Chondrichthyes; order Myliobatiformes; family Dasyatidae; genus Hemitrygon; species Hemitrygon akajei. The sequence continues at coordinate 12,110,345 of NC_133154.1, forward strand.
ACAAACACAAAGAAAGGGTGCATTAATCAGCAAAACTGTAGTTAAAACTCTGAGTAAGATGTGGAGGAGTCACCATCAATCAACCACTAAATATAGCTCAGGCTGCTTAAAAAAAATAAAAAAATGTACAATCCAGTACAGGCGGCACCAAAAAACAGCATTGGAAAAGGGGAAAACGACAAGTCAAGTCACATTCGTAGCGTTAAACGTGAAATGGCAGATGGGTTTCCTTTTTGTTTGTGTTCGTTTGTTTTGTTTTCCTTTTTGGTTCACTTACCCCCTTGCGTACCATCGCCAGCATGTATAGTTACCATGGTTACTGTGACTCAAGTGAAGGGCCCTAAACGCTACATCATCGAGGAGGGAAATATAAAAAAAAGCAAAATATGCAAACATCTTACTCAAAAGGCTTTAAATAATTCATAAAGACCAGTCTGCATACAAGGCAGAGCTGAGGAGGAAATCTGAGACCTAAAGTTCTTTGGAAATTAAGAAAGTTCTATCCAAAATTATGAAACATTAATCAGGCTTCAGATCCTCTTTGGACAAAGATACTCCAAGCTGTCTGCAGATTTAACTGGCTCATAATAGGCCTGAGGCAAGGAAACAGTGGGTAATTTCTCTTTTTAAAAAAAATAGAAGAGAAAGAATAACTTATTTTGTTTTAATTATTCATTCTTTCATATTTTATGATACACATTCCAAGTTGTTCAGAACACTGATCTAAGGCCACCTGCGGCTGCTTGGAAAAAGCTGTCCAAAGAAGCTCCACTCAACCTCTTGTTTATAAAAGGAGAGGCCAACTCCACTGATGGATTCACCCTCAGCACTGCATTGGAGAAAACTGACTCATTTCATTTTGTGTTGCGGTAGTTTTTACCTCTTAAAACCAAGGGAACCTATTTGCACCCTGCTTTGAAAGACACGGAGGTAAAACTGGACATTCTCATTGCAAAAACAAAACAGAAAAGAGCCTTGCACAACAGAGGCCAAATAAAAACAAACATAATCTGGTCAGCAAGGCAGGAAGAATTACTGTGTAAATTAATGAGTGCAAAAAAGAGATTGAAGGGTAAAGGAGGAGTTAGAACAATGACGCACATAAGATGACCATCGAACAACCAGTGTATAAAATAAAAAGTGAGGCAAGACATTTAAAATAAATGTATAGAAGGAAACAATTTTTTTTAAGACATGCACCTCTATTTTACGGCCCTCAACCACCGTGCCGTGTAATTTCTCCCTCGCCCTGTCGGCATCAGCACTAGATTCGAAAGTTACGAACCCGAATCCCTGCATGCGGCGGGAGAAGGGGGGAGAACAACATGCACATCATTATAAATAGAACAAGTACATGACCACAATCAGCAATACTCTTCTCTCTCATCCTCATGCATGTTTCTTGGAAAATTAAAAAAAAAATTTAAAAAAAAGGTAAGCGATGAGGCCAAGCAAAACTGTACTCATTACTTGGGCTGCTCATTAGTAATTGGGAGTTTGGGACAGCTTTTTGTGGGGAAAGGAGAGTGATGAATAAAAGCGGCAAAGAACAGGATATAGAACTTCAGTGAGCACACTAGAGGTCAGTAGAATGCATATTCAAATTTATTTTTTTTAAAAAAGGTGTTCTTGTGCATAATCTATAATTAGTATCTATGCTGATTAGCCATTTCAGTGATTGTTCTAGTAACTGAGCCCAAAGCACATATTTTACATAGCCAATAAAAGCACTAAATACTACTGTCCAGTTCATGAGATTTTATTTTGCAAAAATCAGATTTATGAGCTGTAGCATCGAGATTAACAGGGTTATTTGGCTGTTATTTCCAGTTTTACACTATATATTATATGCCAGCAGTGCCACCACAGCACTGCTTAACTATACCCAGTATCATGTGGTGTTATGTGTGGGCAAATTTTTTTAGTTCAAAGGTCTGCTTAGGTGATGACAACGGGTGGGTATGGGTCTGGAAAATCAGATAGTATGCTGCTGATGATGGTTCTCTGGTGACCTGTGCCAAAAAATCCAATTAATGAAGACAGCATCAGGTATAGCAGCAATGGTTAATATCCATATCCCGTGGAGAAATGCCAGAGTTACCAGAATTTGTAGAACTACATATTGACTAGAGTCTGCCATACAGGAAATATGGTAAAGCTTTGTAAGTACTCCAAACACAGATTTGTTTTTCTGAAAATATAATTCTAATAATGATAGAAATCAAGTTGACTTAACAGTTGTTCCGATCTGATTCTGAAACGCAGGTTGACAAAATGCAGCTCTCCTTGCCTTCCTGCTTCTAACATTTTCCTATTTTCATGTCAGTTGATCCCTGGAAGACTGTATCAATTAAATTTAAATGTGTGTTCATGAGAGATGAATTTGAGCTGCCACATAACATACTGCGAAAGGACCCAATGGAAAATCAGCTGATCACATCAAAGCTAGAACTCTCTAAGCCACACAGAGGATAAAAAAATATAATCCAACTACAAAAGCCTTCACAATATATAAACTTCTGCAGTAAATTTTCAGCTTATGGACCAAGTGAGAGATAGTCTGGGACATTTTTCTTTAAAGAAATGCAAGTGTTGATGGTGTGAATGGAGCAGGTCATACAGATAATGATGTAATCAGTGGGCAAATGCTTTTATATATTTGCCAGCAATGCTAGGAAATATTTGGGCTTTGACAATTTAGTATAAACCCATGGATACATGGAAGTTGTTCTACCCAAACTATTCTAATAAATACTGGTCAACTTTTAATACCACTCAATTCATGAGTTTTCTAAACCACAGCATAGTTTAAACAGGGAATGGGCCAATAAAATGCAATTCAATGTTATGTAGGCTTGCTTTGAAAGAAGTCGCTGTTTTGGGAAATGGGTGGCACAGTCAGAACACTGTCCTTTTCACCTCTGAAATCTGGGTTCAAGCCAGCAGAGACAGATGGCATGGAAGTCTCCACTCACAGTTATAACGGCCCCAACAGGAATTAATTTTGGCAGTTGTACTCTAGCTCCTAATAGACACTAGTTGACAAATGAAATGAAATGTAATTCAGCACTAAATAGCAATCTTACTCAGAGGTCATAAGAATGCTGAGTAAAGGAAATGAAAAAGTCAAAATGGAGCATTACTGGTTGTTCTACTCATGCTAAACACTGAAGCTTGAGTACTTTGATGCCATATTGGAAGAGAGGTGCACTTTTCAATTGCATATTAAAAGTCTTATTTAGCATCTAACATGAATTTCTAATGAAATCTATCTCATTTAAAGAAACATTCAAAACTATTTCAAAATGGAATCCTTCGCTAATAAATGTAATAATTTGCCAAAAACAATTAAATAAAACACTTGTACTTTTAATGAGAGCTAGTTAAAAATATAATGCAACTAAAGATAACTACGCAGTAACATTTAACTATTTCTTATCTACAGGGAATATCTTTTACCCATTTTAGTGAAAATGTTCAGACTGTATTTCTAGATAGATAGCAACATGCCAATCAATTCTCAGAGTATTCAGAATTTAAGAAACAATTTAAAAATGAAGTGCAGTTCACAAATATTGTTTTGTAAATAATCACCGTATTCCATTACACCCATCCATTCCTAAACATTATGCATTACTGATTTTTTTAATCTTGCTGGTTACCAAGGCTTAATTAGATTTACACAATTGGTTTTACTTTGGCTGAGTAGAACATGGGTAGGAGCAAAATAATAATAATAATAATAATAGACAATAGGTGCAGAAGTAGACCATTTGGCCCTTCGAGCCTGCACCGCCATTCTGAGATCATGGCTGATCATCTACTATCAATACCCGGTTCCTGCCTTGTCCCCATATCCCTTGATTCCCCTATCCATAAGATACCTATCTAGCTCCTTCTAGAAAGCATCCAGAGAACTGGCCTCCACTGCCTTCCGAGGCAGTGCATTCCAGACCCCACAACTCTCTGGGAGAAGAAGTTTTTCCTTAACGCTGTCCTAAATGACCTACCCCTTATTCTCAAACCATGCCCTCTGGTACTGGACTCTCCCAGCATCTGGAACATATTTTCTGCCTCTATCTTGTCCAATCCCTTAATAATCTTAATGTCTCCTATTGTGAAGCTAAGGAATGAGTGATTATACCAATTAAGCCATCTTTCTGTTGCAGTTTTTACATTACATTAAACTGATAAATTTTGAAAACCACTCTTAAGTGTAAAAATTGATATAATAAAACTTTGATAAAAGTTTCAACAAATGTGGCTGGGAATGACTGGGGAAAAGCAGGTCAAGATCTGGTGATGTCAGAAATTAATGGGAAATAGGAAAATGTTAATCATTTAAATTAAAAGTCTGTAATATTATCACAACTGACCCCTCATCTCAACATTGCCTTCAGTGACTCCCTACCATTGTGTACAAAAATACCAAAACTAATACCTGTGCATTAAAATTCTTTCCCACCTCTGCAATTTCCTCTGTGCCACATTCCTGAACAAATCCAATTATTGCTTTTTCCATTTTATTTTTCTTTTCCAATATTGCTTGGTATGCCAAGTCCTTTCTTTAAAAAAAGCAGAAAAACTCCCACAAGTACGGACAGCTTCCTCCTAATGCGTGACACACAACTGATAAACGCCTTAAGAGAATATTGCTATGATAAATCTGCAAAATTTATTTTGTACACCTCAGAATAGCTCAATAGCAGGATCAGAAGGCCTGAAAATCTAGATTATATAAATTGATCAACTTCCATGCAGGACCATGCAATTGTGTTTGTTCAAAGCTGCCATCTTTCAAAAGTAACATTAAGCAAACTTCTGTACTTCCTTCTGATATTATCTGAAAAACAAAGGAATTCTCCTGATGCTCCTGTTGACATACATTCCTCCAAATACACTGCCACAGAAATTAACAATTTACAACATTGACGTTAATCGGGTTCTCCTGTGTATAGAATCACTGTGGATTGCATGCAAAAGAGCTCACTGACTAGGAGGTACTGTGAAACTCCAAGGATGAAATAGATAATTGAATGAATCTAGCTTCCCAAATTTTGTGTAAGCAGTTATCATAATTCCCCACCTGTAGAATGAGAGCCTGAACAGAGAAAAAGCAAAAGCTAATGGTTCTTGAAATTCCAAAAATCGTTTAACTTATAATGTTCTATACTTATGAAAGGTCAACTCAATAAAAATTTCCTTTCTCCTACCACAAAAATCAACAACATTTTTATTGCAGACTAAATCTTAGAAACCCCTATTTAGCACAGAGTACAGATATTCAATCCAGTCTGTTCCTGCTTTTTCTACAGTCATTGGTCTCCATTTGGGCATATTGCACATATGCAAGTTTGCTAGCTATATTTGGACATGTGTATACGGAAGCCTATGGTACTTGAAAAGAAACTAGTAGTTCAACGTAGATAGGTTTGTATTTCTTTGAAGAGTGATGTAAAGAATTTTATCATCAGCTTCAAAATATTGACGATAAAAAATATAGGAAGGGAAGGTGAGATGGAGATAGCCCAAGTAACTTGTTGTTTTAACCTGGCCTCAGAACTGCAATAAATACAAGCACAGATGAGCAGTGTCAAAAAAGTAGATCAACACCCCTGCAGAAGAATGATAAATAAATGTTACTAGATACAAATATAAAAAACGAGAAATCAAAAAAGGCAATACTCCTGTGTGTTCATAGACAGAAAACACAATTTAACCCATAAGAATACATGCACCATATCCCCAATATACCACAGTGCACATAATAACACAGTTTCAGCAGCAAAAACAATCATGCTTAAAGTGATTGGTCGAGGGTAGTTGTTTTCATGCTGCGTTAGAGGATTTTAAAAATCTAAAACCTTATTCATCAACTAAAAATGACGTGAAGCTTTTTGCAAGAATCAGATCCCCTGCATGATCCCACGGGTGATGCTACCAACTACCACCAACAGGAGCTAGGAGAATCAGACTACAAGCTGCTCCATGTCATCCTTCTCACCAGGATTCAAATGAAACAGACCCCTTCAGCGAACAACAGAAATTGGGCTGGTCTAATCATAGTTAACTTTGACGCATGTTTTAAAGTGTAACTTATATTTCTGCTCAGAGTCTAAGCCTAACTAGGTAAGATTTTTTAAAAAATGGTTTGGTTCAGTATTCGATATTGATAAGTTACCATTATAAAGTTAACACAAAATTAATGTGATTTTCTAAGGAACAATTTACAAATATCACAGTACAAGGATCTGTTTATAATTAATAGTGATGTTAATCAGAGGCCTCTGTTCACATTACAAACATTATGCTGTTTGCTGAAATTATCAGACTTTTTGGCAATTGCCTAAGCTTTAGCTCAATTATGATCATGGAAGGACACCAGAATTGTGATGCATCTTACAGTTTAATTAGTCATGTATTCAAATTTCATTCACTGATCCAAATTTTCTATAAAAATGCTTATGGGGGGTCAACTGCAATCTAATAGGTCTTATATGTGCGTAAGCCCTGGCAATCCGTTCTGCTGGTTATGTTAAGGGCAAACATTATAGCCAAGTCCAAACCTGTTTTCATCAAATGTCCATACAATTATCATATGACATCAGTCAGGAAACCAGCTCTATAATTGATGAGGCAGTACTTACACCACTGATTGAGATGAACTGAATTGGAATAGTTCTAACTATGACATGAGATCTTTTAGACTTTAAGGCAGTGCCTTCAGCTGAAATCAACAGGAACTAGAGATTTGTGTTTTCATGAATGAATGCCACAATTATTTACAGATGGTAAAAAAAATAGCAAATGAAAGCAGGTGAAGGCTAGTATAGTTAAGTTGAATAACTTGCCTGTACTCATTTTCTATGCTTAAGCAGGAGTTAAAAGTACTTTGAAAAAGCTATGTGAAAGTTGCATGAAACAAAATATCAACAACTTCAAGGGTAAAGTAAGTTAACTAACAAATACTGTATACCCCAGCAGCAAAATGAAAATAATTTCCACTAATAAATTTATAGATATTTGCCAGTTCAAGTAATGGACTGATCGCTTAAATGTCACTGTGGTGCCCATTTTATCAATGGTTTGTATCCTGACAAAAGATCCCTGAGCATTCTTGCAAGCCACTCCTCATCATCAGTTCATTTTGATTTCTCCCAATCAGAGCAGTTTGGACATGGTTAGCAGTGGTCCTGCAGATACCGTACACAGCAAGTACACCAATGTAGGGTGTGTCTCCCTAAACTGGATATCTGTGGCCGACTCTGAGGACCCATTGTACAGAATAGCAACTATGCAAAGACAGCTGTGAAATTGACAAATGTAAGCAAAAGGTGTGGGGATGAAAGGATTCTGGCTAAGTCCATCACCAGAAATATTATCTTGGTATTAAAAATGTTGCTTCATTAGTCATAAAATCAAAGGAATAAAAAATCTTATTTTTCCTAACCATTTTTAAGCATGAAGTGGTTTTAGTGAGATAGTTAATCATATAAAACATCAGAATACTTTGTGGCGATTGGTCCCCTGTATTTCTGGAAAAACACAAACATAACCAATCAGATCACATTCTGACTCCTTTGCTGTTAGACACAACTCCCACCCACCATAACAACAGAAAAAGAAAAAAAAAACAAATCATCTTAAAAAATATTTCTAATCAATGTAGTTTTAAAGAGGTGATACTCCATTAAACTATTTTTATGACCTGTACAGCCACCTGAAATCAAAAGTAGATGCAGAAGTGATTATTATATCTTAAATGAGATCAGAATGGAATATGAAAATTGGGAAGAAGAGCAGTTCACAAATAACTTTCTACATTCAGAACTATGGTACCCCACTTAGCACCATTACAACTCAGAGGTCTATGGCTCCTAGGCTACGTAGAACAGAAAGGTCTGCAATAATAGTATCAGCTATCGCAGAGTTGTGACAATCTCTGTAAATATCACATAGATGAAGAAAAAGACAAAGTCACCAAAAAAAAGAGAAAAGGATGCGTGTCTGTAGCTACTTGTTTAAATTTCCACTATAAACTTCACAGTCTAGCTTTTGTAAGTTTTACTCCTGTGGCTAAATGGGGATGTGGGCAATTTCAACTTTGACTCCAATAATAGGTAGTTCACAAATATTCTAGCAGGATAGATAGGAAAAGGCAGATAAGAATCCAACATTGAGTCATTTGCTGGATATTTCCAAATCTCTGAATTACCGATGAAACACTTAAGATATAAAAACAGAATACGTTGCAAATACACAGCAGGTCACCACCATCTGTGGGGAGTGAAACTGGTTCTGATGAAAGTTCATCAACCAGAAATACTACTTTTTTCACTCCAAATGCTACCTGACCTGTTGTGTATTTCCAATGTTTCTTTTTTGTTGTCAGCACCTGCATCTTTGTATTGGTTTATGTGAAGCATCAAACTTGCTGTAAAGGACAATGAAAAGGAAGATCCCCTCTTTAAAATCTTATATAATGCTGCAACATAACATTTCATAATTGTTAATCATGATTTGCATATCATACATAATATTACAATCAGTCATCTCTCTCCATCCCAAACCTTTACATTTCTGCAATGGAAATTATGATACATCAAGAAACATATAGTTCCCATTTTCCGACTACATAAGTACATTAAATAGCCTTCCAGTTCACATTCCAAATGAAACGCTGTCTTTGCTGGAATACTGTACTCAATGTTCAGCAGCACATTAGTTTAAGTTAAGCCTGATTTGCAAATATGAACATACCGTTGGCACTTAGACGTCTTCTTAAGACCTGTATTCAAAATTTTAAGAACAGTTATCTCCCCTCTGCCATTGGATTTGTGAATAGTCCATGACACTGCCTCCTTTTGATTTTAATAACTTTAGTAATTTTTATATCTTGCACTGTACATTGTAGCAAAACTCATATTTCATGACATCTGACCAAGCTTTTGTCACACCGCCACTTGCTACCATCTTAATCTTGCCCTGTCAATGTTTAGTTTATTATGGGGGGGTTTCTGAGGTAACAACAATTATCCAAATAGGTGTCGAAAGGCTGGAGGTCACAAGTAGTGAGATGTTCCGTGGGTATAAATTTTGTTGTTTAAATATTAATTGTCCCCTTTCTGTAGCAGCCTGAAAATGGAGCTGAGGTTTCAGCACAGAAGATCAAGTATTTCTGGATGTTTTGCTTTACTTTTGATTTTGCTAAGATATAGCTTATCTGTTATTTTTTGATAATGTACTTTGAATCTTGAATATAGCTTACAACTGTATGACTCAATTTAATATTGCCCTCAGTAGGTCTGTAAGCACCAAGGCAAGCTGGGAAGTTGATGCTGAGCTGGTTATCACGTTGCTGACTGACACGGTATTTCCCTTGACACCAATGAAGATCCATGAATAGAAACACAAGGTTAGAAAGGTGACTTTACAAGTATATGATTTGCTGCATCTGCAGTTGTTGCAGGACCGCTGCCAAAACTCTGGAACTGTCCATAAAATAAATGTGAGAAATCAGCATTAATTGCAGTTTTTATGAATCCATTAATTAGACTGGAGGGTAATACCTTTTTGTTTTGATTAGTCAAATCAACTATAAGCAAGGGAAAGAGAACTAAATGAATCTTCAACTTTATTTTGTGGGTAGTAGCCCACCCCAGTAACCCTCTCTGGTGTTGCAGCCATAAATTCAGGATTGCAGAGATCACAGGAGCTCTTCTATCAAATTAAAATAGATCTTAATGGAAAGTACAATACAGAATACTTGCTGCCTCAAAGTACAAAGGCTGAAGGGGTTAGGAAACAGTGCCCATTTTCTATTTTCACCATCTCTAAAATACTCTAGCAGTAGACAGACTTTAATAACGACTCGGAGTTGGCTAGTTCTCGAAAGAACAAACGAAGATCATTTACCTTGAAAACTGCTTTTAAGAACTGCTTCCAGATAAACTGGAGAACACTAGGAATTACAACACTCCTACTACATTGTAGTGGTATACAATTTAAAAATAAGCAATCTGAAAAGGAAGGATGAAGAGAGATGAATGAATTCAACTCCATAACAGTAAATATCTATGAATATTATGATAAACCTTATTTTAAGGGAAGGATTGTATCAGTGGACAAAGATCAAAAAATAATTTCTAAAACATTTTTAAGCTGAATAGCTTTGTGACTAGCAACCATTTCCAGCCAAGCACCATTTTCCAAATTAATTCACTATCAACCAGACATTGATTTGATTCAGTGAACAGACAGTATCAACAAAATAATTCTAAGCATCAAGTACTGTCACAAGCAAAATAAAGCCTGACTACATAATTAACTACATAATTGGTAAAGACAACCTGATGAAAGACTCGAGTAAGTAACTACTTTCTGGGTTTTTAATTGGTTTCAGTGAAATGTAACTGATAAAGGACAGATATAGGAATAAGTAACAATACCAACTTTATGAATATGTAATTTAAGACTAAGAGGACAGGTACAGTAGATGCAGTCCTACTGTCAAGCTGATCAGTGAAAGAGGAACAGTTTTGGAAAATGCCACTGACTGGAAATGGCTTTAAAACTGCCACAAAGTTTAATTGCTTCTTTAGCTGTTCTAGACATTAAGAGTTACCACAGAAATGTTTTAAAAATAGTGCTTACCTTTGAGCCACGCTCATTAAATATAATTTCTACATCTATGATTTTACCAAATTGCTGCAGAGAAAATGAAATAAGAATTTGTTAGCATAAATATCAGTTAAAATTCTATTCCAAGTTCTATTTTGCATATGTGCCCCTTTCTCTTATAGCTGTTAACTCCTCCTGGAATAGATGTGAAGACAGGTCCTCCCTAGGTTATGAACATATAGATAATGCATACATATCTATATGTATATATGCATACATGTTTGGGAGAATAGCAGAATGGATTTGTTGGCTGCTGCAGGCATCTTTTACCATGAGGGAACTTGGTTTTGAAGTAAACATTGCAGTTTGCAGAGAAATTACAATAGTTGTATTACATTCCCTGTTTTAACTATATGGTGGCATTTGGTTTTATTTAAATATATTGCCCAGTGGCCACATTTCTAACTTGTGAATTATTTGGGTTAAGAACAGTTCTCAGAAATGGAACTCTGTCATTACCTGAGGAGGAACCGTATCATATTTCTTAACTTATAAGAAACAGGAATAGCCATTTGGCCCCTCTTACCTGCTCTACCATTCAATAAGAGCACAGCCAATTTGACCATTATTCTCAAATTCATTTACCTGCTTGATGCCCATAACTTTCAATTACCTATAGGCCAACAGTCTAACCTAGCCCTGAACATACTTAAATGACTCAGTAGTCAATCTTTTTGAAAATTTATTCAGTAAATTTTCAAGGCTACATAACCCAGAAGGACATTATAGCAGAGCCTCATCCTGCCTCTCTCATCTATAGAAATGCATTTTCAAATAGAATTACCAGAAAATGAGTGGCATCTGACTAGAAGTCACTACTTCTAAGAGAGGTTATCCACTACTGCACAAACCAGAGGCTAAACCCATTAGGTAGTGATTTCTTAATAAAACAATTTTAAATGCTCTTTAATTCATCTGATTTAATTAGACAGGCTTCAAATTCATGAAAATCAGTCTATAGGGGTGACTCTGAGCTCACTGTTACCTCTATTTCAATTGCTCACCAAACTCCCACTCTGACCTAATTGATCTATGGTCTCCTGTACCCAAGGCAGTCTGGGGAACAGTACCTCATTTTCTGTCTGGGCACAATGTAGCTTTCTATGTTGGATTCTACAACTTTTTCTTGGTTTGCATTAGTCATCCATAATATTAGTTTATCTCGTTTTTGATTTTTTCCTAGAAAATGACTGTCACCTTTTGTTTTTCTTTCTTTCCTTTTTTAACCTCTCTGCGATTGGAGAGCATAGCCAGCCTGACCCAACTAGCACTTTTTTTTGGTCTAGGTTCTTGTATCTATGTTCTTACCCTCCAATTGCTCTGATTCACTCATTGACCAAACAGGCTTGGTTAGTCTACCCCCATGGTCACGGTGAGTTTACCCACCATAGACCTTTCCCTCCCCCACCTTCACTTTGTCCCTTCTTGGTTCTGATAAAGGGTGACAGACCTGAATCAGTGACTCTGTTTCCCTTCCTACAAATGTGGCCTGAACAGCTGAATGTTTCCAGCATATTCTGTTTTGCTTATGAGTTTGAATTAATCTCCAGAAATATTACTTCAACAAAGTCAATCATCACGGAAATGCACGTTGATCTTAAAATGCTATCTTAGATCTAGTCCTGTGCAATGAGACAGGTAAGATTAACAATTTTGTAGTCAGGGATCCTCTTGGAAAGAGTGATCATAGTATGACAATTTTGCATACAGATGGAGGGTGAAATAGATCTAAAACTAGTGTATTACGCTTGAACAAGGGAGACAACAACAGGATGAGGGAGGAGTTGGCTAATGTGGATTGGGAGCACAGGCTATTTGGTAGGACAGTTGAGGAACAGTGGAATACTTTCAAAAAGCCTTTTCACAGCGCTCAACAAAAGTATATTTCAGTGAAAAGGACAGTAAGTGTGGGGAGAGCCAGCCTTGGGTAACAAAGGAAATAAAAGATAGTATTAAATTAAAAGCTCGTGTACAAAGTCACAAAGAATAGTGGGAGACTGGAGGATTGGGAAAACTTTTTAAAAAAACTCCAGAAGGTGTCCAAAAAGGTACCGCACAAGAGATTTATAAGATACGGATGCATGGAGTTGGAGAAAGTGTATTGGCATGGATAGTGGATTGGTTAACCAATAGAAGGCAGAGAGTTGGTACAAATGGGTGTTTCCCCGGTTGGCATTCAGTGGTGAATGGGGTGCCACAGGGGTCAGTGTTGGGCCTGCAGCTGTTTACCATTTACATTGATGATTTGTAAGAGGGGACTGCATGTAGCGTAACATTTGCTGATGACACTAAACTGAGTTGAAAAGCAAATTGTACAGAGGATGTGGAGAGTCTTCAGAGGGATATAGATAGGTTAAGTGAGTGGGCCAAGATCTGGCAGATGGGATACAACGTTGGTAAATGCGAGACCATCCACTTTGGAAGGAATAATAGAAGAGCAGATTATTATTTAAATGGTGAAAGGTTGCAGCATGCTTTTGTGCAGAGGGACTTGGGAGCGTTTGTTCATGAATCACAAAAAGTTGGCTTGTAGGTACAACAGGTTATTAAGGCGGCAAACGGAATGTTGGTCATTGCTAGAGGGATTGAATTCAAAAGCAGGGAGGTCATGCTGCAACTATACAGGGTACTGGTGAGGCTGCACCTGGAGTACTATGTGCAGTTCTGGTCTCCATACTTGAGGAAGAACATACTGGCTTTGGAGGCAGTGCAGAGGAGGTTCACCAGGTTGATTCCAGAGATTAAGGGGTTAACTTACAAAGAAATACTGAGTTGCCTGGGACTATATTCTCTGGAATTCAGAAGAATGAGAGGGGATCTTATAGAAACATACAAAATTATGAAAGGGATAGATAAGATAGAAGTAGGGAAGTTGTTTCCATTGGTAGGTGAGACTAGAACTAGGAGACATTGCCTCAAGATTCAGGGGCGAAGATTTAGGACTGAGATGAAGAGAAACTTTTTCCCTGAGAGTGGTGAATCTGTGGGATTCTCTGCCCAGGGAAGTTGAGGCTTCTTCACTAAGTATATTTAAGATACAGTTAGATAGATTTTTACATAGTAGGAGAATTAAGGGTTATGGGGGAAAGGCAGATATATGGAGCTGAGTTTATGGACAGACCAGCCATGATCTTATTAAATAGTGGGGCAGGCTCGATGGGCTGGATGGCCTACTCCTGCTCCCATTTCTTATGTGCTTATGTTATGATCACCTTTTGCCCACCTAACCTCTCTCTTATTTCTGTATCTGCAGAAGCCAAGGCAGCACAGGATACCAAAACTTTTAGAATTTTCTAGGGCCAAAATTAAAACAATAATCCACTAAGGAATGGCCACTGAGCTGAAACAGTAATGCTGCTTTTCTCTACAGAAGTTACACATAATGATCAACTTCATTCATGAGCATTTTCCTCAGATTTCCATAATTTACTGTACTTTGCAATTCTGTTGTGGTTAAGGAAGCAAAATAATTAAACAATGAAATAGAGAAAAAACAAGTTTTCATGTGACAAGCTACCTCTGACAAGTGGCTGCACTGGAAAGTTTCCTACTGAAATGTAAGATTGGACCCAATACAAATTCAAATGATTTATTGCAATAGGCATTTTAAATTTTTTATATGGTGTTAATTCTCTCAAATTATGAAACATGGATCCTGCTAAACTGGCAGAAAGGCCACTCACAGGTGGCAGAAACAGACAATTTTTTCCCCCCACTTACAAAAGTGTTCCTGAACCTTATTTCCCCAAGTTTAATTTTAATGATTTTGTTTAACTTCGTCCTTGGCCTTTCTCCACTCTCTCTCTAAATGACCCATTAGTCTACTGCTGCAATTCATTCAACTTCTTTGTTGCTTGGACTCTGCACCTTTTCATCTCAGCAATGACAATACAGCTTACAGCAACCAAGAACCCACACTTGGGTGCTCCTTCAATTATCTTTCCATTTGCTCACTCTTCTTCCAAGATATTCTTCTAAAAAAAACTTCAACTCTTTCACATCCCCAGTTTTTTCTTTTCTTTTCAGTCACTCCCCCCGCCCCTCCTTTTTGATTCTGTTAAATGCTTTTTGACATCTTCCTTCATTGAAAGTGCTTACTTCACACACATTATTGTTTTACTCTGCCACCACTTTGGATTCAGATTCTTGGTGACTGGCATTCTGGTTCCTGGGGTCTGTGCTGTAATTCCATTATTCCAACAGCAAGCTTTTCATTGCCCTGTGAATCTGCTGCCAGGATAAGTAGTTAGATTAATAGGGCAGCTTACTGCCACTGGCAAGCCAGAATCAAAATTCAAACAAAGCAAATATAAAACTTACTATACTTCAACTGCTGGAGGGAATTTTTTTAGGTCTACATTGCATGCCTTACTGTGTCCTCTGATACAAGATTTAATTGTAAAACTAAGCATAAAACACAATTTCAGTCTTGAAAGTTTTACCCTGTAATTTCTTGTATGACGACGCAAAACAGAAATTTAAAATCCAAGCATGGCAATTGTGTGTGTTTGACACTGGAGATCACAAAGAAAACAGTCTGGGCAGATGCTTTTGCATCGAAGAATCTTAATAAATTGCTTACAATACATTAAAAGTTCATCTAACCAACTATGCACATACATTTTTCACACCATTCATGTCCTATTATCATGTTTATTAACAATGATTTCATTTACTCATAATCTGCAAGTTCAACTGGCTATAATCAACATAGTGACTTGTACTCTAGGCTCTGATGTTGCAAAGTTCAACGGCTTCACAGTTACAAATGTTCAATGCACTGTGAATCAAAAATAATTTGCCACATTATGAATTGTGCCAAGTCAAATGCAACAATTGCCACAATTGCTTATTACATTAATATGAAATAAAATGCATTCAGCTGTGTGTATTATACCTCATTAACATGAAAAGGGCAGGAGAGAAAAATAGGCATTTCATTCTTTGAACTTATAATGACACGGGACACCAATAGGCCATTGATCCATGTTAGCTTACAGGAAAGCAACCCCATTAGCTGAATTTACCCTCTTCTTACTTCCCTGTACCTTTGCAACTTACTCTTGCACATTGCTGATCAACTCAGTTTTGATTCTTTCTGATATTTGCCACTGTCAAGCCCACAGGGTCTGTGCTGTCTTGTTGTAGAGTGATCTATTCCCATGCTCTTTCTTTACAACTTATTTTCCCTCAAATGCACATTCAATTCTCTTTGAAATCATTGACTCTTATTTCCAAGATCTTTATGAGCAGAGAGCTCCAAATTGTAACCACTTCTTGCATAAAAAAGATTTCCCTAAGATGTCCCTAGAACTTTTGCCTCAACATTTTAGATCTGTAGCCCAATGACTGAACCATCAATTAAGGAAAATAGGTGCTATGTACTGTCTAACGATAATGTATACATCTATAAACTATCCCTTCAAATTCTGTTACTTTGAGAACAATCCCAGCTTCTCCTGTCTATTGGTAACTGGTTAGGCTGCTACCAGAATAATGTATCCAGCTCTGGTCACCACACTTCTAAAAGAATGTGAAATGTCTCAGAGAGTTTGCAAAGAGAAAATTCACTAGAATGATCTGTTAAAGGGGAGACAAGATAACAATTTACATTGAATATTTTTATTTAAATTTCTCTGAGCGCTTTTTATTTTTCATTCACTGTGGGAACATGGAATAAAATTCCCACAAGTACATCCTAACAAAGCTGGCAACTGTTGACAGCTGCATATGCAAACATAGTGATACCTCTAGCATTTTGGCACAGTTATACTAAATAAGCCTAGGGACAATATTTATCAATTTAATATTTCTAAAGAGCAATTTATATGTTAAACATACTGTAAAAATAGACCAAAGGTAATAAATATTGGGAAAGTTCATAACCTAGATGGATAGTAGGTAATTCTGCATGTTAAATTTCAACCTCACAGAACTGGAAGGATATTTTCCAATTTCCTTTCCAAAATTAATTTTCCAGCAGCAAGAAAATACAATTCTGCTCTCATTTAGCTATCTTACGAACACTACGCTTCAAGATCTTGATATGAAAATGCAGTTATAAGCAAACAGACTATGTCACTTAAATTAGAATTTTTAAAATCTCTTATTAAGATTCTCTCATAAAGAATTGCTGGTAAATTCCCTTTGAGTCAACACCACCAACCAAATGGAAAATCATTTTTGCATGAAACTTTAAACAGAGCTCCAGTAATAGCTCTTCCTTACCCCAAACATTTGCCTGAGGTCAGGATCACGGAATCGAAAGGGAATGTTGGAAACGTGAAGCCGTTTAGGTATGGGTTTGCTCTCATTGCTCTCTGTACTCTGTGTTTGTTGTTGTCCATCTGTCTGTGCTGCTTCATCTGTCTGCTGAAAAGATAAAAGCATATCAGATAATTATGTTGATGAGTATTTCAATTAAAACATTTCTATGCACCTGCAATAGCTGATATTAACAACCCTCTGTATCATGTTTTAGACAGTTCCATTAAAATGCAGAAAATTACAGTTGCACTATCAGAATTATATTTCAAAATCAACAGAATGACCTGGTTTACAACTGGACCAACTTGGTATTTGTTGTTTCTTCAAAAAAAAAAAAAATTCTCACTTTTACATTCAGCCATCTCTTTGCTGAGAATGCTGAATCAGCTAACAACACGTAGAGGATCGCACTGCTCTCTGTATCTAGAATATTTCCACAATATCTTGACTTTTAAAGACAGAACTTTAGAGTTTTATATGAAGGAAACTTCACATTTTCATTTATTAAGTGCAACCCAATGAAGGGATTTTATGTTTAGCCTCACTCTCCTCTAAGAAGTTTGGACATTGCTGTGTTGAAGTCTGTAAGCAAATGGAAACTTCTCAGTACAAGGAAGCAAGATTGCAAGCTGCTCTTTGCAGATCTACAATTTACCCCATATTATCTAGCTCAACTAGCCATTATTCCTGCCAAGCTTAACAGGATACTGAAAAACATCACAACTGAACCATTCTAATCACTTTCCAACAAAATAACAGGGTAGCAATTTTTCTTTACCTTTTCCCTCACCCATGCTGAACCCCAACACAAAAGGAGATGCAGACCCATAGCCATGGTCATAACAGGCAAGAATAAAGGACAGTTCTGGATCTACCCTGCGCATACTAAAATTCATTCCAATATTGAGTTATATCAAGTTGCATACTTAACACTAAACATAGAACAGTACAGCGCAGAATCAAGCACTTCAGCCCATCATGTCTGTGCTGTGATGTCAATCTGGTCTCATCTGACTATTTGTGGTTGCTATCTCCCCCCTCCCCCCATACCCCACCTATTCATTTGGCTGACTAAATGCTTCTTAAACATTACATCTCCTGGTAGTGTTCCAGCCACCTATCACTGTGTGTGTGTGTGTGTGTGGGGGGGGGGGGGGGCGGGGAATAACTTGTCTTACACATTTCCTTCAAACTTTTCCCCTCTCACCTTAAGCCTACTTCCTCTGGTATTTGACATTTCTGGCTAAGAAAAAAAGGCACTGACCTCATAATTGCAGACACTTCTGTCAGATCACCTCTGATGCTCCAGCAAAAACAATCCAGGTTTAACCAACCTCTCGTTTCAGCTAATACATTCTGATCCTACGTATGGCAACATTTTAGCAAACCTCTTTTGTAACTTCTCCAAAGTTATCACATACTTCCTTCAGCATAGCAGCCTGAACTGAGCAAAATTCCAAACTAAACTTTTATACTATGCGACTTTCCAATTTGTATATTCAATGCCCCAAACATTGAAGGCAAATGTACTATTTACCTTATTTACTTCCTTACATACTTCCACATTTCACCATTTCAAGCTGCCACACATAACCCAAATGAATTTTGGACTGCCCAAGACTGTCAAAAGACATTTTGTGCATGCTCATGACAAAAGTAAAAGAAATTAAACTTCAAAAGTGGCTAACAAAGTTCTTGAACTCTTAACCAATATAATGACCAGTATCAATTCCACACTGGCTGGTTCTCATTGAAGAAATGTGCTTCAATCTAGTTTTATTTATAACAGTAAATAGGAAATAAGGAGCTGATAGACACAACCATAGTTAACAACTAGCAACATGACATAACAGAATTCTGAGGAGCCTTTCCCACTAGCACTTTTTCCCTCCAAATCTTTAGTTACAATTCCATTTCAATTCTTGCTCAACTGAAATTGTCACCAAACAGATGAACTATGTACAGTTCATTCTGTAGAACACCAGCAAGCCTACAGGTGTAAAAAATTAACACATTTTCTAGGCTCAGCTGCTTTCTGATGGCACATTTACAAGCACCGTTGTGCTGACAAGAAAGGCAATGTTAATTCACAATCCTGCCACGAAGAAGCGTCCCTTTCAAAATCTAAATAAACTGCTGAAAAGTATTTGAATGACAAAGAAATTACTTCAGCTAAATCACTTTACTCCAAAATGTGGCACTTGTAGACTCAGCTCATTGAAGAATCCATGGAGATTATTTCTTTCCAGGGTCTCTGAAAACATGAACACTGTACAACTACAGATTTATCTCTAGAATATAGGTGGCCAGTGAAGATGTGCAAACACATTTTAATAAAATTCTTCTACACCACTGTTCTACAATATCACTTATCAAATATCAGCAGTGAATAAATAGCTTTACAAAATATAACGGATGTTAAGAATACATAGTTCTAATGATATATTGGGGTATTTTCCTGGCATATTTCAATAGCTGACATAAACAAATAAGGAGAGAACTGGTAGACCCAGCACTCTTCACTTAAAATACACAGTGCCTTGAAAATGTGTTCAGTCCCCGCAACTATTTTCACATTTTACTATTTTCTATATTTAACATATATATTGAAGTACGATTTTTTAAGCTAATCTACAAAACACTGTGTCAAATCAAGAGAAAAATTCCAAAGCTAGCCAACAATTTATGAAAAATTAAAAACTAAAATAGTGCAGCTGAAAAAGTATTAATCTCCTTTGTAAATACTATGCTAATTTTCCTCAGGTGCAATACTGTATATTACCTTATCAACTCACCCAATTTGCTGATGTAGAAAACTGGATGAACACCTGAATAAATACATCCTCTCTTTGTAAGGTCCAACAGTATGGTAAAATTTCAACAAACCAAACCAAAATGAAACCAAAAGAGCAAACAAGGCACGTCAGGGAAATAACAGAGAAGCACAAACCTTAGGAAGGCTACTAGATCATCTCAAAAGCACTGAATATACCTTGGAGCTTAGTGCATTCTATTGTATAAAAGTGGGGAAAAATATAAAATCACAACCACAATCCCTCTAAACATAATGGCTGGAGAAGAACACCATTTGTAAGTGAGGCTACTATGACGCCAACAGTCACTCTGAGTGAGCTGCAGAAGGCAGTGTCTGCAATTGATGAAGTTCATGGCCCCACAATCTCTTAAGGTCTTGCACAAGAAGGGTATTTATGGAAGACAGGGAAGGAAGCAGCCCTGCCTTAAAAAAAAGAGCATCATCTTTCCCTGTAAAGATCACAAAGCATCACTTTGAAGATACGGTATCATGTGGAAGAAGGTCTTATGGTCAGATGAGACTAAAGTGGAATGTTTTGGCCTCAATACTAAGTGGTAAATGTGGCACAAATCTAATACTGCACATCAGCCAAATAACACCATCCCTACTGTAAAGTATGGTGGAGGAAGCATCATGCTATGGGGATACTTCTCAGCAGCAAGGGCTGGAAATCTGATCACAACTGATGGGAAGGTAAGTGCTGCTAAATAAAGAGGTCCTGGATAAAACCTGCTAGCCTCTGTCAGAAAGCTTAAACTGGGAAGTTCATCTTTCAGTAAGACAACAACCCCATGCATACTGCCAGAGCAACCACAGAGTAGCTTCAAATATGAAAACTGATGTCCTTCAGTGGTACAGTCAGATCATCTCCAGCAGGACCTTAAGGTTGTTGTCCACCGCTGCTCCCCAACTAATCTGGCACAGCTTATGCAACTTTGTAAGGAGGAAAGGGCAACTTTGCTCCATCACATTATGCAACACATTAGAAACTTACTCAAATAAGATTATTATCCTGCAAGAGGTGGTTCATCTAAGTACTGAGCAAAGAGGGTTACCTAATTTTGAACCACTGATATTTCAGTTTTTAAATTTTTAGTTTTTCATGCTTTACAATTCTCTATTTTTGGGCTCTACTGTGAAAACAGGAGCATGCAATTCAAAATAAAATTCTCAGTTAATTTGATCAAAATCCCTGGTTGCAATACTCATTTATGTGAACAAAGGGTTGGGGGCTGAATACTTTTACAAGCCACTGTATTAATTTGTGAGCTAGGTAGCAAAAGGAAAAATTGAAGTCCACGCTCAGAACTGAAACTGAATCTGGATCAGATAATCTGATGACTATGTAGCACAGTCTGGATACAAGGCAGTATATATGTCACAGACACCAAGGCAATTATTTCCTACTTTATCTTATAACCAAATGCTGCATCTTAAGGAGGGCAAAGCAATAGAAAAATGGTTTTGAATTCAAAATACACCACATGGCCTTCTGAGTACAGCTGTCCAGGAACACCAGAACCAGAACAGAGGGTGAAAGGAGTGAACATGTTGGATTGCATGTGTAAGTATCGACAGTGTGGCCTCTCCACGTACTCTTTGTCAAAGACCCTTTCAAACAGGCATAGAAACTGCTTCCATAACTCAGCATCCTAACTGATAAAAGCAGGGCGGATTGCTTGATTGCTAACATAGAATCCTCCATTAAAACAGAAGAATTTAAGCCTAAGTGATCATTTTAACAAATTAAAATAAAAATACAACTTTTTTTAACCTGCGCATATCATCATTTAGAAAATTACATTTATCCCCATTAGTCAACAGGCCAATATGTTCAACCGTTCTTGCAAAAAGCTACATATGGGCATCTATCATATTGAACAATCAAATCTTGGGTGAACCCAAAACACAAAGTATTTGCAACTGACTGAAGTCAGTTCACAGCTAAAAAGTTAAAGATAAAAGAAATCTAAATAGTATCTTACTAGTTAATGTTCTAGTCAGAATGGTTTATTCCACAACTAGACCATTAATTACTACTGGTGACAGCTGTAATATTCTCAGATAAAAGAATTCAGATCTTTATAATAATTCATCAGGTGAAAAAAGGGGCTGCTCTGTGTACTGATTTGTTGATTTTCCAGAATATTCCTGGAGCTGGTAAGCAACCATGTTAAGAATAATACTATGAAGTTGAACTGTGATATATGTTCATTAATTATGAGCAAACATAGGCAAGATGGAAGAGCAGTTAATATGGCTGCATATCAGCTCCAGGAATTTGAGTTCATTTGTGACCTTGAGTGTTATCTTCACAGTTCTGTGACCTCAGTTTTACATCAGGTACTTCCATTTCCTCCCAAAGCCCAATAGGGTCAATTGGCTTCTTCAAATTACCCTTTATGAGTTACTATCAAAATAAATGAATTAACTGGAACATGTGCAGGAGAGTAAGTTGCAAGGGGACTGAGCAAAGAGAGCCAGAATTGACCCTTTTAGGATTTTGTGTCTAAGTATAACCTAAATTCTGCTAAATCATACAAAATAAGACAAACATGCAAGGTAAATGCATATTTGAGCGAAGGAGATCTGTTTTTTTTATTGCTGATGAAACTGTGCCAGTTTGACCACTTGGAAAGATGAACATGCAAGTTAATTTCATTTAGGGCATTTAATGATACTAGACTGCAGTGAAATCACATAGTAAACTGGCATCCATTATAACACAAGAACATCCTTCAGTGCTTTAAAAATTGCTCTGCACTCAATTATATCGTGACTGATCTACGCATTTTAATTATTATTTATCTGGTTTGAGTTCTGTAACATTTTAAAAATTGCTTGCTGTAATATCTGTTAAATTCAGATTTTCACATTTTTAATTGCCTTTGCCTTCTGTCCTTTTGGAGGAATTAGCTCCAGATATCCATTATCCTACATGTTTGTTAGCACTTCCAGAAATGACTAAACAGGACAGGAAATGTACTAAGTCATTTATAAATGAGACAGAAAATATTTAAATTTTTAACAATGTGGACAATACAAGGAATATAGATGCTAGAGGGGAGTACTTCATTTGGATGCAAAGTTTCATTTAATTATCAGAGCTTAAACCACACGAACTATACACGTGGCTCTGTGTCATACAATGTTTCCAATATTTTAAAGCAGAAACATTAGTTTTTAATGATAGGAAAGGGCTTTTAGACCAATCACTGGGTTCACTTAGAGACAACAGCAAATTCGCATGTTACCATAGAACCAGCAAATCTTTCACTGGGCAGGGGGTTTTCTCCTTCAGTTACAGGGTGCCTCCAACAGAAAAGTTAAACAGGTTCTATTGGTAGTAACAAAATAATTAGATTTTCTTAGGACTTGCTATATAGAAGACACTCATGCAAAGAGACAATGCACTTCCATCTCAGCTGGTCTTCTCACATCAAAAATATAAATTTATATTAATTGTGCATTTGTTTTAAAAATTTTATTCATAAACTGCAAACATGCAGATTCTGGGGCATTGTTACCATAATATAAACAGTGAATGGGGTTGCTAGAACTCTGAAGTTACTTTTTTAAAAAATATAAATGACACACAAATATAGCAAGGTTGACCACTTGTAAAACCAAGCATTCCACATTATTTTATTCTTGCTGTGCCCATGTAACTTGAAACAGAAAATTGAATTTTTTTTTTGCATTGCATCACCATGCAAGATGAAGACTAAAGCCCAGATTTTAACTTACTGTGGCGGTTCCAGATACAGGCTGTACATTGGCAATTGTGCCACTCTGTTCCCCAAGGGTCTGACTGGATGCGTAGATGTTCAGACTATGATCTGGGACTGGCGTCTGACCTGTGTAGTCCTGAGTGTGTGGAACAGTGTATTCTGTTGGAATTCCATTCTGTGGAGGAGGAGGAGGAGGGGGAGGAGGGAATGGAACTGTTGCATACGGCTGTACCATAGCTTCTGGGGTGGCTGCTGGCTCCTGGCTACCCTGAAGAAACATGAATGAAAAATGACATTTGAGGAACGTTTCTTATGACATTCTTGGATAGGAGCTTAATGTGAATATTCAATGACCTGACTGACATGACCACATTAAAGACATTAATAACAACTGTGCATGATATTTCCCCTCTAGGTTACTGAAGCATTATGTTTGCTTATTTTAATACCAGATATTTTCAGAAATTACTGAAATATTAGAAATAATACTTATTCCCTGTAACGATGAAGTTAAAAACCATAAATGCCGAATATCTGAAATACCACATGAAAGTATTTGAGAAGAGAATTGGGAGGATAATGCCTAAAGGACATTAGCATGAAAGCCTTGGAAACCTTAAGCTGGCTGTTTTTGCCTTTACAAAATGCTGACAAACATTGCTTCCGGTGTATTTTCTATTTTTATATACCTGCATATGATAATTGTTAATATTTAGATTAGTAAAATTATATAGCAGCTTTTGTTGGGGGGGACGCAAGAGAAAGTTTGAAAATCAAACCATTTTCAAATTTCTGGTTTTGAAATGTAGAAGCAGCAATATCAAAAGAATCAAAACAGCACAATACAACAATCATTCAACTATGTGGCACAGATTTCAGATTGACAGAATACATGAAAGGTATTTCCAGTAATGATCCTTTAGTTAATCAGAGTTCACCAGTTTCATTGCTCATTAATAGTTTTCAAATGGCAGCATCATGTTTGAGTGAACGACTAATAACAACAGAACAGTTGTGCACAATACAGATTCTGCATGAAAAAATGTCATAAATTATTGGTTTCTGAACACTTCTGTGTAGGATCCTTGCAAATATTAATCCATTTCCAAATAGCTAGCAGTTTAAAACTCATGCTGAATTTCTGAAATCCATTCCCATATTTAGTTGCCAAAGTTGGCAAAATATTTAATTTTCCTCATGATTCTGGCATGATAAATGATACACGGGAAAAAGATGCTTGACACAGACTCAGTATGTCTGCTGTTGTGTTGAATAACCAGAAAATTTACAGCATAATCATGTGGACAAAAAAAACTGGGAGGGGAAGGGGAAATGACAAGAAGATGGCAAAAAAAAATTGACTTGGGCAGGCAATAAGTGAGAACACTTAAAAAAACAACACACTCAAAATGCTGGAAGAACTTAGCAGGACAGGCAGCGTCATGGAGAGAAATGAAGTCAATGTTTCGGGCTGAGACTCTTTATCAAGAGTCAGCACAAAATAAAAAGCACAATGTGACTGTGTGAAGTTCAATTTCCAAGTTATAATGTCCAGCTTGAGTCCACAAAACCCTTTTAAACATTTCTTCCCCTTAAGACTCACTATTAAACCATATCTGATAGCATAGTTAAACAAATACAAACATAAACAATGCAATATTCCTACCACTTAGTCAAAGTAAATCTAGCCTTCGGTTATGAAATATATATAATGTATTAGGGCTGGATATTTATAGAACTGAAAAGACCGCTAGATTGCAAAACTGCTTTCACTTCACATCAGAAGACAAAATAACGTTACTAATTGAAGCACACTGACCTCAGGTCCAGTCTTCAATGACCCTCATTAATTGTTGTTCTGTTTTCTGGCAACTACCATGTTGTGTGTGTGAGGAGACAAATATTAAAATACACAGGTTTATCATGTAGCTGGGATGGGCATAAATTTCTACTACCAAATGTAACTGCCAGTGGAAAGAGATAATTTGTATTCCACCTTCATGACTATCACATCATCTCCACCCCACCCCCACCAAGTCGGTGCAAGAATGAAGACTGGCACTGAAATATTCAGTTTTATCAGCTGTAACACAAAACTCCATCATATGATACTTAATATCTACCATCCAGAACAATTTAACAGTAATACATATTTCATAATATGGATAGCTCCTTCAATGCGAGAACGCAACTGAACATTCACTGAAGGAAAAAGCTTGTTCACGTTTGGCAAATCTCAGTAGGTAAACACTGTTCACCTATAATACAGCTAGAAATAACTTAATGGTTAGAAAGACATGGAAAAAGATGTTGGAATATATGATTTAACTGAAGTTAATGATGAAATCAAAGAAAGAAAGAAAGAAAGAAAGACAGAAAGAAAGAAAGAAATTAAGAAAGAAAGAAAGAAAGAAAGGACAAATGTTACATAAAAATGTAGTAGTTTTCTACTTAAGTATTACAATTTGGGGTTAAAAACAATGAAGTTAATTGAACTATCGTGGTTAATATTATAAAAAAAACATGATACAAAAAACAACTTTATAAATCTCTTTTAGTGAGAATCTAGACACATAATCCCGTAAAATGAAATTGAATTTGCAGGAGGAACATCTATTCATAGAGGCATGGATACAAGTCATAAGCTAAATCACAGCTGTTGAACTCCAGTCACTGCTTATAGTAAGAAAGGAAAAGGTGCAAATAAAAATGAAAGACACCATAACCTTAAATGTCATTACTTTTAATCTGTATTGTGACTAAATGGCTGTCTGGTCTGCAGTAACCCTATGAACAGGTGTTACATATTGGCGGTCTTTGGGTACAACTTACAGACAAAAAGAAAAATTATAGTTTTAGCTGTGTCTGACTTTCCTAATTTTAAAATGCAACCATTAGGATCTGATGACTTTTCCAACTACATGTTCAGCAATTTTACAGCACCTCATTTTTATCTACAATTATGTGACTCTACCTTTTTCTCTTATTGTTTGACTTCCTTCGACTATACAACTGTCATTTCAATATCTCTATCCTTCATTAAAATTTATTCTTCATTTCTAATCATTTATGTTTTGTTTCTTCCTTTTACCTGGGCTTAATTAAACTTTACATATTTTATTCTGTAGCTGTCTGTCTTTATGACACTCAGTCGTTTGTTTCTTAGGCTTTCATACTATTTTGAAGATTCAGCTTGATTTTCTTTTGTATTCAGATGCAGAATTTTTCATTCTTTTTTAAAACAAACCAAGCCATGGCTAACAAGAGAGATAAACAAATAGTATTAGAAAAAAAGAATGTTATCAAATGGATAGCACTCAAAGAATAGGAATAGGCCACATATTCCTGCCCTGGACTTCAATGTGTTCATAGTTGATCTATGTTAGTCTCCTCTGTGCCAGTGTCCCATAGCACTAATTCCTCTAAATTCCACCATAAATATACCTGATTGTCTGTCTTCCATCACCCTCAATAACAACACTGCAAAAATTCAGCACCCTCCCAAAAGAAATTTTTAGGTACCTCAGTTTTAGATGACTGGTCCCTTGGACTCGGAAATATTTAACATCCACATTGCCAAACTGCCTTCATAGATCATTCTTCAAAATTCAAGGAACATAAACCCATGCTGTCTAGTTTTTCTTGATAGAATAACCTTCATATTCCAGAAATGAACCTGGCAAATCTTCTTTGTACTACTTCTAATGTTACTGTACCTTTCTTTAAAAAAGGATAAAGGGGCAAGTGGAATAAAACTGGGTACACTATTCCAAATGCAGATTCACCTAATACGCTGTACAACCGCAATAAACCCTCCCTATTCATAAACTTCAACCTCTCTGCAAACAAGGACAGCATATCATTTTCCCTCAACTAGTTGGACCTGCTTGCTAACTTTTTGATTTAAGCACTAGAACACCCAAATCCTAGATCACTTGAAGAATAGGGAAACTTCAAAATTCAAAGGATGACAAAATACACAAAAGGAACAGAAAAGAAGAAATATTATAATCGTATTAAAGCTTGAACAGATCAGTAAAAAGTAAAAAACCCAGTAAGACAAATAGATTGAGATAGGAGAAAATACATTGAAAAATAAGAAAAAGAAAGACAAATTAAAACAACCACTTTGCCTCCGCTTTCAAAAATGATAAGGAAAATTTCTTGTATGTAGAGGACAACTTGAGTAGAGTCAATGGGAAGCTGAAACTAATTAACAATAGTTTAATAAAGTACCAGTGAAACAACTGAGACTGCAACAAGTTTCTAAGAGCTGATGATTCAAAGATTGTGAAAATTGTGAAAGTGGAGATAATGGAGAAAGTAGATGGTCTGAACATCATCTTCCAGAATTCTACATAGCATTTACATTGTATTAGGTATTATAAGTAATCTAGAGATAATTTAAAAGTACATGCAGTCCCGGGGTTATGAATGAGTTCCGTTCCTGAGTCCGTCTTTAAGACATATTTAAAGTCGGAACAGGTACTTCTGGTATTATTTAGCGTCAGTTAGTCAAACGTTTTTCTTAGTATATAGCATATATTTTACCTTTCTATGCATATAAAACACTTAAGAAACATACGTATTTCAATAATTAAACCACTGCGTTGCTTAGTAATATTTGTAGCTTTCATCGGGGCAGGGCCTTTCACATGCTCCATTAAAATTGTTCCAATCGTTGACCGACTGTAGCCTAACACTCTTCCAGTGACTGATGGTGTTTCACCTCTTCCTGATCGCTTTATTACTTGGACCTTATTTTCAATTGTGATTGCGATTATTTTCATGAACAGAAACACTGCGGATTCAGAGCTGCACCAGGTCCTAAAGTCCACCACACTGAGACAGGCTAAATAAAGTCCGGGGTTACGCTGGGTCCTAAAGACCACTGCACTGAGACAGGTTAAATAAGGGACTTGAGCATCCGCGGGGGGGAGGGTCCCAGAACCAATCCCCCGTGGGTAAGGAGGGCCGACTGTACCTATTTAATTGAATGCACAGAGCTGTAAATCACAGTGGTTAAATGGGCTATCAATAGTTTGGGTCATGAAAACAAGTTTCACACATTAAAGAACAAAATATTTACTGACAACATCGTGTCAGCCATTTAATCAGAGGTGGGGCAGGCTGCATGACTCACTTTATGCAGCAAAGTGAATTTGCTCTGAAAATATATTTAAGGAGCAGAAGAAGAAAATATCTACAAGTTTTCCTAATAAAAAGAAGGCAACTTTGAGAAAATGCAATGAGTAGGGCATAGGTAAACAGAAATTAAACTTGATCAACAAAGGAATTAACTACTATTTCCTAGGTTTACACCGACTTTCAATATCAGTGTGTTTTGGTAAATTAACTGAACTAATATCTGTTTCCAGTGGCTATTATTTAAGAGATTCAGACCAGTGGAGAAAATGAAAAACAAAATAACAGTCATCCAGAAAAAGTGTGTATCCAAACTCTAACATTCCATTAAAATCTGGCATTATAATCAAGAGAATCATCAAGAGATCATGCAGAAAAAGATGGAAATCAAGGATCAATTCTCTTTCTCACTCAGTGTCTTGGGGAGGAAGATGATGATGATGAATTTTCAAATAAAAGGATACCATTCCCAAACCATATTCATAAAAAGCACAGGTAAGTGACCTGCACAGAAAAAAGACAAAACTACTGAGCAGTTTCTTTAATCAGATCTCAGAAAACTATACTCCTCCAAAAATAATTTATCCGTAAGTCCATGGTAAAAGTGAAACAGTATTTAGTGATGACATGTACAAACTAATTTTAGCTGAAATCTCATGCCTAATATTGGGAAAGCTATATGGAGTTTATATATAGAAATGCAATAAGCCAGCTTTCATGCATCCTCTCTGCCCTGCATTCATCTTTCCCAGTGTAATTATTAAGTCTCATCTGCAGTCTTCTGTGTTTTTTTAATTAATTTACCAGAGTTGAGATAACTGTTCAGTAAAGTTTGCTCATTACCTATACTGAGTTTGAAGCAACTTTGTTCATATTGGAACTGTTTTCACTTCTGAGGGAAGAAAGTATGTGTTAAGAATGGCCCCCTAATGTGAGCTCATAATTTTCATTCCTACTTTATTAAGAAATATAGGGGAGGTGCTCATGTTATCTTGAGATAATGCCATCAAAAGACAAGTATCAACTTTAGGCAGCATTATTTCTCCAATATGCTCTTTAGAAATATTCCTCAGCAATAGAAATCAAAGGAATTAATCCGTTTTACTGCTTTGAACACGGTATAAAATGGGTGGTGTTGAGATAATTAATTGGCTGTAAAATATTTAGTGACATCCAGCATGTTACTAAAGCATTATATAAACTGAAACCATTTTTTGTTCCTTATTCACCCAACTGCACTATTCTCACCTTCCACTCCAAAATGTGAATATCTTGCACATCATAACCTGGTATGGAGGCTCCACTGCATAGGATCACAAGAGACTGCTAAGGTTGCAGATTCGGCCAGTTTCATCACGGACATCTTCAAGAGATGATGCCATCCATCACTGAAGATCCCCACCATCTAGGACATGGCCTATTAACATTACTACCAATAGGAGCAGGTACAGCAGCCTGAAGGCCCACTTTCAATACTTTAAGAACAGCTTCTTCCCCTTTGACTTCAGATTTCCGAACAGATCATGAATACATGGAACACTATCTCACACAAAACAAAGTTCATGACATAAAGTGCTGTGCAAAAGTCTTGGGGGGAGGGGGCGCGGGGAGGGGAGAGAAAGCGCGTGCTAGGGTGCCAAAGACATTTACACAGTAGTAACTTTATGTATTACACTATACTGCCACTGCAAAAAAAGAAAATTGCATGACATATATGAGTGATAGTAAACCTGATTCTAATATGGGTCACTAATCTGGACTGAGAGTGGGAAGGGGCCAGGGAAAGGGGAATTATGGTTAGGAAAAAGGGAAGAGAGGTGAGGGAATAAGAAACACCAGACATTCTGCAATCATCAATAAACCAATTGTTTATAATCAAATTACCTTGTCTGGTGTCTCAGGACTGGGTGTGTCAGCATTCGCACCACCTGCTGACCACCCCCCCCCCCACCCCCGCAGTGCTCCACCCTCGCCATTCCCAACACCCTTTGCTCCTGCCAGGTTTACAAACCTCGCTCACCACTCCACGTTGACAAATACACTACTGTACAAAAGTATTTGGCACTAAAAATACTGTCAATGATAATAAACACACAAAACTTGCAGGAACAGCAGCAGATCAGACAACATCTAGGGAGTGACATTAACTGTTGAAGTTTCAAACTAAGACCCTCCAGCATTGTGTGTGTGTTGCTTAAGGTTTTCAGCATCTGCAGAATCGCATGTTGGTTAGAAACCTGAATCTGATTACCTTATGTAAATATTGCTGACTGTTAACCCAGGTTTCCCTTTGTCAATAGCAATCCTGATCGTCAGTAGCAAAGCACACAGATCCTGCCCTTTGCCACTGGAAAACCCAGTTTCCCTCCGGAATATAAAATGTGATGAACCAGCTTAAGAGATTCAGCATAGTCTAACCAGCATGACACAAATATGCTGACACAAGGCACTGATGTAAAGGCAAAGCTTAAAATAGTAATTTCAGTTTTTGAAAAAAAGATTTAAATAATTTCTTACCATCTGCCTTCACTGATCTGTAGGTCTTTAGAGGCAAATTCGAAAACATACACTGAGCTTATGCAATAAGAGAGAGCAATGTGAAGATATTTTTAGTCTTGCTTCTTTTACAAATATTACAAATGAAAGAGCCTTTTAAAGTAGTCTTAATAATGACAATCACAGTAACAACAACAATAATAACAGGGCTTCATTTCAGAGGTTGAATGAAGAGTACCAATGACAGGTACTCAATAACCAGTAATACAAAAACCTCATTAGCATTAGACAATATAATCAATAGATGGTCATCAGCTTCTCGGAGTTCATGGCACTTGGAAAAGATGAAGAGAGCAGATGGGGAAGATGAGGAATTCCAAATAACTTTGTGCTATGCAAGGCACAACATTTACTCATTAAGGCACGAGGGAGCAAAAGATTTTCATACAGCAGAAATTCACATCTTGTCATTTATTTTTATTACAGTGGTTTTCCTAGAGGTGTGCTGCAACGAAGGAAGAATGTGTGTGCACCATATTTTTTTTCCATTCTTTACTATTCATGTAACTTCTCAACTGCTGAGAGATTAATGGTGACACTTTTGCTGCTCAGGAGTGTTCCAAAATTATTTCACTGGTCAGCTAAAACTTACCCAGAAAAGTTTGAAATTAATTGGCAGTGGTTTTCAAAACAACTGAGGCTATAATTAATTTAAAATTAAAGAAATGTGCTTTAGTATCCTTTCATATTGTTATCAAAGAGAATATAAAATATTTGGTGCATATGGAGTTAACTAAAGAACTCTATCAGTAACACCGAAGAAATTCACAGCATTTGCCAAAGGCAGTCACTAATGAAAAACACATTTCATCATGATTCAAGCAGAACTTTCCACTGCTGCAGTATTCATTTCCAAGATGTCTGGAGCACTCATTACTAAAATACAAAATCTTCTTCGCACAAAAATTTGATATATACTAGCTTCTTTGTAACTGAAGTTTTTTTTCTTTTTTTATTAATGTCAATGTCAGTTATATCCTAGAAAGAATAGTTGAATAACCTTTTCCTTAAATTTGAGGATTTTTTTTTAGTCTTTTATCATGTTATATTTCTTTGTGGGTGGCAGCAGACATAAACTACTTTAAAAACAAAACTACTACAGTTATTCTATGTCATAATTACTCATTAGGAAGAAAAGACTTTCCTTCAAAAAAATTGCTTTAATACCTGTCAAAACAAATACCTTTCCAGGGATCCACAATTCCTAATTAATCTACTTTAATAAGGACACTTGAACTCCACATTAAAAGAATGAAGGAAGACAACTGAAGGAATACATCCACTCCAGTAGAGTCTCAATACTCAGATCTCGATAATATTCATAGACAAGACCTTTTTTCCTTCCCACAAAAGTATTTATTTGTCAGTTTAAACAAAAACACTAATTCTTCCCTGGAAGCTACTGCGTTATGTTTTGTTCTCAAGTACAAGGTTATTAAAAAGAGCTTCAGTCACATCTAGACTGGAGTCGCATTGAGGTGTCCATTATGAGGTGCAGTAGGAGTTTATGGCTTTCATGCCTTCAAACAATTTAACCCAAAAGAATCTGTTTTATTTTTCACAAACACTGAACCATAAAGAGTCAGAGATACCTTTCAAATGGTGTAGGTATCCATTGCCATTAACCAGACTAGAATACAATCTTTCAGACTGTGACAATCCAATATTTTCACCTGAAGGGGTACTCATAAATGAATCTGCATTATGAAGAAGGGCAACACTCAATTGGATTGCAATGTCCAAAGTGGCTAATTCCAATAACCTTTCAACCTGGAGTTGATGTACTCCAGTGCAGGTTGCTGGATAATGATCAGGAATGGTTTTGTTGCAGCCAAAAAAATTCAATTAAAAAATCCTGCAGCACCCAGAAAACCAGGGAACAATGAAGCACCTCACAAAAACCAAGGAACAAAGTAGTCAATTTACAGTGCCAGCAAATGACAGGTAGTATTTGGTTAACTGGAAACGTCTGAGAGCACAGGTCAACTATATAGCATACTATAACCTCATCAGAGACTACTAATCTTGCAGGGCTGCATGAATTATACACAAATGAGATTCTGCAGATTTTGGAAATCCATAGCAACACACAAAAATGCTGGTGAAACTCAGCAGGTTAGGCAGCATCTACGGAAATGAATAAACTGCTGATGTTTTGGGCTGAGACTCTTCATCAGGACTGGAAAAGGGGTAAGATACCAGAATAAAAAGGGGGAAGGAGGCAAGCTAGAAGGTGATGGGTGATGCGAGGTGGGTGGGTAAGGTAAAGGGCTAGAGAGGAAAGAGATGCGCTAAGAGGAGACAGGCAAGTGGGAAGAGGTAAGAGGCCAGAGTGGGGAACAGAAGATGGGGGGAGAGGAAAAAAGAATACTGAAAGGAGAAATCAATGTTCATGCCATCAGATTGGAGGCTACCTAGAAGGAATATTAGGTGTTGCTCACACACCCTGAGAGTGGCTTTGTTGTAGAAGAGGATGCCATGGACCAGCATCTTGGAAAGGGAATGGGGATAGAAATTAAAAAAGGTTGGCCACTGGTAAATTCCCAATTATTGCGGATGGAATGGAGGTGCTTGACAAAGTGATCCCCAATATACATTGGGTCAGGTCTTAACGATGCAGAGGAGGCCGCATCGGGAGCACTGGATGCAATAGATGACCCCAACAGATTTGCAGGTGAAGTGTTACATCGCCTGGCCTTGAATGGAGGTGAGGGAGGTGTATTTCTTTATCCATTAATTATTCCAAGTTTGCAAAACAATATTTAAGATTTAGCTTCCTTCCCCAGATTTCTCCCGTAGATTGAGCATTACAAGTGGGCTGGAATACTGCTGTAGTTTGAAATAAAACTTATGCCACTTTTTTCTAAGGTCACATTTCTTTGATTCCGTTCCGATCCTCTCACCTAATTAGCACATGCAATTCAACTTTTAAAAATATCAAAAATTTCCAGAATAGAGTTTGACTGGCCAGTTAGAAAAATTGATCACCTCACTTCCAATTACTGCCTTTGTTGTGAAATCAGCTATCAATAATTTGTTCAAACCAGGAGTCAGAATTAATCATTCCGGATCAAAAAATGCAATCTATTTTCAAGTTGAATCTATCATTCTTCCACCTTTCTGTGAGTTAGGGGTTTGCTCAATTTATCTATTTAGAACCCCACTCATGGTATTTTCCTGAACAGTATGAAAAGTGATTTTTTTTCTGACGTAATGAGGTCTAACATTGTAGACTCATTTCTCGATGTTTAATAGTAATAGACAAACAATGCTACAATGATCAAGGCAAGTATTTCCATGCCCATTTCATACAGAGCCACCGCTATCTTATCACTCATTTTTGCTACATTTTAGAATGCAACTTTGTGCAGTTAGAGGTATCAAGTAAGTTTTGTGAATTCACCCCATTCAAAATGCCAGACAATCTAATCAGGAATGAGTAGACTGCAAAGGCCAAATATCTATATCTCAAAAGAACACAAAAAGCTACAGGAACTTGGTGGGTCAGGCAGCATCTACAGAGGAAATGGACAGTTGAGATTTTGAGTCAAGACCCTTCAACTGGGTGACAGATTAAGGGTCTCAACCTGAAACCCTCCACTGTCATTTCCCTCCATTGATGCTGCTTGACCTGCTGAATTCCCCCAAGGTCTTGTGTATTGCTGCAGATTCTACCATCTGTAGTCTTGGGTCTTTATTTCTCGATAGCCTGTCAAGCAGCTTTTTATATTACAGTTTCTTATACAGAAAAGAAAAACAGGTAAGTTCCTTTTCCAAAATAAAGTGAACTTAAGAACAAGTCTCGCCGTTAGAAGTTTGTTCTATCAGCACTTAAATAATCTCAATTTTGCCCTATATTTAAGTTGTGACGGTAGGCAGAATGCTGTTTTAAACGAAGCAAGAGTAGCAGTTTATCGTTAAGGGGAAAGCTCAGAGTAAATGATAGCCTTGGCTGCAATTTGATCTGAGTACCTCAGCAACAATATGCAGAATTAAGCTGTGCTACTTGGCCATCTTCATTTCAAAGGTTTTAAAAGACTAATGATTGTTGCTGGAAGAGTAGAAGCTGCTGGATCCAAATAAAGAAGTGATTACATTTTCTTAGGCAATTAAAGAATCAGATCCAAACTACACTTTCAGTAAAATAGAAGGATTTGTTACTGTTCTAAATAGAAAGCAATTTGTGCAGGATTACAATTCTTTCTCCATGCACCTGAATTAAAGAGGCCACTAGGTTTACTGGAATGTAACCAAAGAAGCTGATTTCAAAAGGACAGAGCATCCAAGAATCTTTCCACTCTCCCAATCGGAATCTCTCTACAAAATCATTTATGTTTATCTGCCTGATCTCAGCATCCCTGAGGTTCAGGCAGAGATGAATGAAATTGCATTCAGACATGAGTAAGTAGTTTGCGATGAATTTTCTCCACTGGGAATATTAATGTTGCTGTTATACTCATCTATAAGTGTTTTTTTGGGAAGAAATGTACAATAATTATCCAAATATGAAGCAGGCGCTTTCTGATAAACGAATAAGCTTCAGCCTTTCTTTTAATGTGTCACCATCTTGTCCCTACATCCCCATCTCAACCCACATTTCTCTGCTGCTATAAACTAGAAAAACAGACCAAGATTGCAGCCATTATTTGTAGTCAGCAAGACCATCACCACTCATCTCAGAAGCTGTCAGATCTTTGCACAACTGAGTTTGTAACTTCAGTTATGAAAAACAGCTTAAACTGTAAAATTCAAACAAGAGACCTTCCGTGTCTTAATATTGAAGTTTGAAGTTCATATCAGATTGCAAAATACAATAACCTCTCTTTTATCTGTTATTTATCTCGGATTCTCATAACATTGGCAACAATTCCTAATATTAACTGATACATATTTTTCAAAATACAAAATAGGTATGGAAAGACATCTTTTAGTTTAAACATGTAATTTATAGTTGTAGGTTGAATAATAACAACATCTCTTTTAAGATTTTCCCTTGTGTGAAGGGAGATGGGGGGAGGGCTTTGAGGGTTTCGACATTTCTATCATTCATTCTATAGGGCTCTTGTTTCATAGATGTCTGTGAGAAGAAAGAATTGCAGGTTGTATATTGCATACATTCTCTGATAGTAAAATAAACCTTTAAACCTCATGTACTGATGAGTATGATCCTACGATTTATTTTGTTGTAGTTTACACTAATAATGCTTAGTCTTAAAAATAAATTGTAGTGTTAATCATTGATATTTAAAAAGATAAGGAAAAGA
Organism: Hemitrygon akajei; assembly: GCF_048418815.1. Lineage (NCBI taxonomy): Eukaryota > Metazoa > Chordata > Chondrichthyes > Myliobatiformes > Dasyatidae > Hemitrygon > Hemitrygon akajei. The sequence goes on from NC_133154.1 coordinate 12,146,803, forward strand.
AATATAGTTCAGCAATATAAAGTTTTCTGAGCAATTCTGATATAACTGGCACTCCCTATTCCCCATAGATCCTGGATGACTGATGAATTACTGATATTAGTACTGTAATTGTTCTGACAACACCATCTAGTAGAAACTTAAAATTCCAACAGAAGTCCAGAAAATACAAAGGCCATGTGCTAATACTTTTAAAATTTTTTATAAATTTAAACTGAATCCACTGTATTTTGTGCTCCTTCCCACTTTTTCTCCACTTCATTTTAACACATGAAGCAGATGTTAGAAATGGTATATAAAAATATGTGAAGCTCTACTTTTAAAGCAAGTCAACACTGGCCATGCCACCCAAGAATATATATGACCAAAGTTTCAGTTCTGAAATACGACAAATTCAGTTTAGAATTAGTATACTGCTCATGTACTATCCTACCTGTTTAACACAAGAGAAAACAAGAGCAAATTTATTATTCCTCAAGTGAAGTTGCCATTACACTTGCAAAAGCAAATGTTCCTAATAGCGTCAAAGAAACATTTCTCTGATTTATAACTGAATGAGTTAAAGTTGCATTTGAATCAGGGGTTGGAAGGCTCATGTTCCACCCAAGAGCCTGGAACACAAATGATCGGGGTGACACTCCAATGCAATACTGACTATGCAATACTATCAGTATGATACACGGAACTGAAGCCTCATCTGCACTCAAGTGGAAACAAGAAATCCCATGGCATTATCTAGGAAAAAGATCAGGTGTTGGTCCCTGGGGTCTTGACCAAGTAACCATCAATCATACTTGTGAACAGATTGCCCAGTGTTTATCGCATGCTGTTTCTGTCAATTCAAAGCTGGCACGTGGAACGCAAAATAACTGGAGTTTGTAGGGAAAAAATAAATGCAACTGATTTTCTTTAAAAATGATAAAGAAAAGCTACGAATTCAGCTAATTTAAAACAAAAGAAGATAACTGAAGATCGTGTGTTTCAAAGTATCTACCAAAATCTGAGAGTGCAGCTCATTTTGGTTTGTGACCTAGCTGATAAAGGTATTACCTTGTTCTGAATGAAGCTGAAGACACATATGTATTCCACTCTTCAGTTTGTGAAGGAACTTGTACCAGTCAGGCATGCATGGGGATTCACTGCTCCCAGATTCGGAGCAAAAAATCAGGCAAGGAAAGTGGTGCACAAAACAAAAATTCAAAAGGGCTCCAACCAGTTGTTTTATTTGGCAACTATCAATTAAGTTTCTTGTGTAGAGGTAGAAGATAAAGAAAATTTTATTAGGCATTAAGGTGTGTATGGATGGATCACTAGGAAGTTTGCAATGAAGGTATCAAAACTAATCTCCACTCCAACAGACCTTCTTAAAGCAGGCTGGCCCACCTTCTTAAGTGTAGGACCAACAATTTTCAAGGAAATAGCATGGGAACTGTAGCGTGGAAACAGCATTAAATAACATGGTTTTATGTACAATGAGTGACGTCAGACTGCAAACTTGTTAGTGTGTATTATAAGTTGTGGATGCAAACAATCCTCTTAAAATTCTGCAGCAGTGGTAATTGAATTGCTCACTATTCATCTTGGATTATCTAACTTTACAAGAAAAACAATATTTTAATGTAAAGATATCAATAATTACCATGCATAAAATGCACTGTAAAGCAATATATTAAATTATTCAATTCAATACAAATTGCAAGTGTGTTATATAGATTACTCATGTGGGCAGTTTTCCTAATACAAATCTGGCAGTAAGATTGTGGATTTTCAACATGTCTTCCTTCTACCACAAATTGAACACCACCGAATCAAAGAATTTTAGTTCTGACAAATTGAGCTGAAACATTAACTCTGCTATCTTTCCACAGAAGCTGCCTGACTTGTTGAGCATTTCCAGAATTTTCTGTCACTAAGGTTCTGGTAAGTGGACAAATAGAAAATTACATGGAAAAAAACACAATAGAATAGGAAATAGCGAATGATAACTAAATCCTGCCATAAAACAGCAGAACGTACAAAGCTTAGTACAATTCCAATGAGCATCAGTAGAGGTTTGGATTTATTTGAATACACCATGTAGCAAGGTCAGAGAAGTAATGGCATAAATTACTGGGTACAATCTAAAAGCCCGTTAATATCCAGTTGCATATTAACAAAGGTTGGGAATTCAAAATTCTGCATTTATTTTTAAGATGATTTAGGCAAAATGGAGGTGGAGGCCGAAAGACTTGGAGTCAAGGCTGAACTGAAAAAACAGGAAAGGGCAGAAAAAAATGATGAGTGTTGTATATAGGCTCTCCAAACTGTAGGAAATGCAGGGAATTAGGAAATTGGACATGCATGTACAATAACCATGTACAAGTTTCGATCCAGAAACAGTGCAGACAAACCAAATAATCTCTGTAGATTAAAAACTGTTCAATTATTAAAAATGGGCTATTTTTGATTTAGTACTGTGTAATGACAAAGGGTTGATCTGATGGCTAATGGACCATTTAGAGAACAGTGATCATAATATGAGAAATTTCATATTAAAAAATTGAAAGTGATTTACTTAAATCTGAAACTGGAGACATAATTCTGAATTAAACCCAAACTAAGGTGGCACCGGGTATGAACTAGCTGGTAGATGTAAATGGGGAATCTACATTAAGTAGTATGACTGTAAACAATGCCTAACAGTAAAAGAATCATTGAACATTTTACTAGTAACATATACTTATGACAAAAAAATAGGAAAGGTAGTTAATCCATGGATATTAAGAAAGGCAAAGATAAATATGAAAAGGTAAAAGACAATGTCTTCAAAGGAACAGTAAGGTTGACAGCTGGGAACATTTCCTGTGCTAGGACATTGATAAGAAATGGAAAGAAGAATGAAAGGATACTATTACACATCAAAACATAAGCAAGAGCTTCTATAGATATGCAAAGAGGAAATCATGATGTGGGTTCCTCAGACAGAGACAGGAATATACAGGAGAATCAGAAAATGGGAGAGAAAGAAATCTTTAATGACCATCTTCACCAAAGACACAGAAAATAATAAATTAATTCAAGGTCCAGAGTGAACAATGAGCAAAGAAGCTAACATTAATATGTCATATTAATTAACATTAATATTATTATTAATAAATTTATTTATTTCCAGCATCTGCAGATTCACTCGTGTTGCCATTATTATGTCCAATACTATTTTGTCACTGATGAGACTGAAGGACAATAAATTCCCAGGCCCTGATGATTCTGCATCAAAAGGGTTTGAACAAGATGGCAATGGAAATGGACGACAACTGGTATATCCATTATAATCTCATAAAACTGATGGGATGATTACAGAGTATTTACTACTACTACTAATAGGATTGAACAGAATTAACATGAACTTACAGAAGGGATATAATGTTTGTCAAATCCACCAGTTTTTTTTTGAGGCGTTAACTAGCAGTACAGGTAAGAGTGAATCAGTTGATGTGATGCACTTAGATTTTTTTTAAAAATCCCTTGAAAAGGTAGCGAACAAGAGATAAATAAAAAAATTAAAGTGCACTGTGTAAAGGATAATTCACTGATCTGGATCAAGGATTAGTTAATGTAAATAGATTTTTATTTGTGCTGTGAGGATATTACTGGTGGGATGTCACTGAAATCTATTCAATAGCCCCAGCGCTCATTTCAATGATGTTGATGAGGGAATCAAGTATAATATATCAAAGTTTGCCAACAATACAAAGTTAGGTAGTAACAGCATTGCTTCTGAGGGACGCACAGAGGCATTCAGGGATTTCAGAACAGGCAAGGATATGGTAGATGTAATGTGGAAAATTGCTAGGTCATAATTTATGCAAAAAAAGAAAGAATGAATATTACTTTTAAATGACAAAAGTGTGTTTGTACTCACAAGAACTTGGAGGTCCTTGTATATGGACTACTTCAAGTTAACGGAGAAGTACAACAAAAAAATTGGAAGACAACAGCATATTGGACTTTATTTCCATTTTATAGGGTCCTGGTGGGAACGGTTTGCACAGGTTGGATCTGAGGAAGGATAAAGGAAATGAAGCTTCTTTACAGCAGGGGGTCCCAACTTTGGGTCTATGAACCCCTCAGTTAATAGTTAGGAACCCTTGCTTTAAAGTGATTCTTTAGCTGGTGAGCTTTCTGTACTGACATCCTTATGAGTAGGAAAATGAGAGATGATCAAACTGAAACATATAAAATTACTGGAAGCAGCAGTGGTACAGCTAGGAGTACGCTGTCTCATGGCTCCAATGACGTAGGTTCAATCCTGACCTCTGGTGCTGTCCGTGTTCTGTTTGCATTTTCTCCCAGTGAGCTTCCTCCAGTTGTTCTGGCTTTCACCCACATCCCAAGAATATGTGGGTTGGCAATATTTCCCTTAGTGATGCTGCTTTAGAACCTGGATGACCGCCTCAATTTAAGAATTTGGCCATTCAAGACCAAGAGGGTAAGTTATTTTTACTTAAACACGGAGGAAGGTGAATCTTTGGAAATCAGTACCCAAGAGCACAGTCACGAATATATTCAGAGAATGATACAAGATATGGGATTAGTATAGAGAAGTGGCACTGAGGTAAGATAGCAATGACAATGAACGGTGGGACAGGCACAAAGAATTGGTACAAGTAACCTAGCTCTACTATTTCTAATATTCTTATTTTATGCTTTGCATGATCTATTAAAATATTTCATTTTCACTCTTATTTTAAGCACTAGATCTACTATTTCCTAAAAATTAGTGTTCTGAAGGGCTATTTGGCCACCTAACATTTTTATGTACCATTTCACAATCTCCTATTCTGGTATTGAGCAACTTGCTGGGAAAGAGAGGACAATATGAATTTTCACCCAAATGAACAGATGCCCCCAAAAAATATATAATTGGCAATCACCATATCCTAAAACAAAAAAAACTAAACATATTCATCTTTCTTTGTTAAATGTATATGCATTTGAAAACTAGACAAAACCAGGTACCAATGAAAAAATATTTTCCTCTCTGTGATTTATTATGCCACATCCCACGCAGATAACCTGCAGCTACTAAGCCAATCAGCCTGAATCATTAATTTCAATTACATAAATTTCAAAAGTGATTCCTAAATTGACACTAAGATTATTTTAACATAAGCAGATTTTAGATCTTTAATGTATTACAAGGTATGAACTGTTCAGAGTATTAAGTGCAGGGGAAAAAAATTCTTTATTCACATAATGCTACCCCAATGACAATGAAATGTTTCTTTTTTACTAGAATTTTCCTTGCAGCTTGCTCCCATTTGGAAAGGTTATACTTCACAATGTCTTAACTTCTCATGTATCGACATTGTTTAATATTGTCCATTTTTCCTGCCTGATCCTAGAGAGGCATCCGCAGGCAGTTCAACTGCAAGAGAGACACAAGTGCCTTACTCAATTGAAGTACACATGCATTTCCAGCATGGAACACTGAGAAACAAATCAGGAGTGAGAACTATGGCATTTTATTTGCTTTCTCTATCATTCATAAGGCTGATACTTGGAATTTCTATTGTGCCTGTAAAGCATTGGGGTATAATGACATAGATTTAACTACAGTTTCTATATTTATACAAGCTTCATAGTTTATACAAATCTTTTTAAAGAATCTCAGTGCTTTAAGGTCAGAATTAAAAGTCACCTTGTGTCGGTTGAAATTAATTCAGTTACTACCTTTGTCAATTCAGACTATTAGTGGAATATTTCAAATGAACATGAATTAAAAATGACAAAGTGGAATAATGGCATTACTGAATTTCTGGAATTAAGGAGATCAGAATGGATGACATTCATTTTAAAAATATTAATTGGTACAGCCAACAACTCATCTCAAATTAAAATCTTTCTTTCATATATTGTAAAAAATATTTAATAACTCCAGGTTTAGACATACTGTGTGCAGAGATGGCAGAACATTTTTTTTTGCTAATTCTGGTTTCTTCCATTAAGAATCTGCAGGCTCTTTCAGGAGTATCGTATAAAATCTGATCCAAATCACATTCCCTATGCTGCAAAAGCCATTGCTGTTCTTTGTGTAATTGATATAATAACATTAGGTGTGAGGTATTCAACAAAAAGTACAAAAAAAAACACCCAATACACAGCATTCACCAAAAATAATGAAATTATATTAAATTAAATCTATGCTGAAAGAGGTCAATAGCATTGGTCTGAATTATCACAACTAATTATGTCTCATGTATGTATATATATTTTAATTCCCCAGCTGACTCCTTTTGTTTGCTAAGGATCAGAAGGGAGGGCCTACACCCACTTGCTCTAATTTAAATTCAGACACTCGACAGGTAAATTAAGTTAGGAAGAAAATCAAAGAAATTATCAAACCAACTCAATGTTACACACGTTTCAGTATCAATGACTACAATTTTAACCCTAAAATATGAATATGAAGATGGGAGCTGCTGCACTCTTAAAATTATTTGATCCACTACCAGTAAAATGGATTCACACTGAAAAGCTGTTTTTGGTTTATTATGGCTTCCTACACCTCTGTTTAACAGAGCTGCTGGAAAAGCAGAGAATAGCATACACGTACTAAAATGAGAAGCAAATTCGGCATGCATAGAGTTAAATATCCTGTGCTTTGTCTCGATTACTGCAGTATACAGACAAGAAGAAAGGATTCTTTAAATAAATAGACGGCCGAACCTCGGTTTTACACAGGACAAGAACATATGTATTTTTTACTCTATCAGTCAGGTTAGTCAATTCAAATGATTTCACAGCGTTTAGTAATGTGATCACATGAACTGATTTAGATTTAAAAATGACTTGATTTTCTGGTGGATTTTGCGAGTCTTGATGCCCGAGAATATGGGAAACACAAGGAATGCAAGCAGCCTCCCTGAAAACCAACAGAAAGCACAGAACACGGCAGACAATAGAAGCAATGATTCATTCTGTACAAATAAAAACTGCACGGCACAGGCACATGGTTCAGCTCACACTTTCTACAAACATTTAGAGACAACAGCGGCTAAAAGCGCTAAGATATACCTGTGAAACCATCGTCTTCCTCTCCATAAACCAAGCAAACCAAATGTGAGTAATTCCTGATTCAGCTTGACTTTGAGACACAGATTGCACAGATTGGCCCCTCTCTTTCCTCTCCTGTTATCTCCCCCACAGCAACTCCCAGATCTTGGCCAGATGGCTCGTGCGGGCTCCGCCTTGCATGCCACGGGCTATTAATCACAACTAGCCACTCCCCCACCAACCATTCCACACCCCCACCCCCGGTCTCCGAACCTGATACCTGATCCTCACAAAAAGAAAAAGCAGGAAAGCCAGCCCAAATGTCTGCACTCTCCCAGCACTCCCTGAGGTGAATTAAGACGACATTTCTAACACGCAGCTGCTTATAATGCCAAGCCCAGATATGTTAGATTTAACTTCTTACTAACCTTCTAAGGGAAAACACATTTGCTTTTTTCATTTAAGTGCATTAATTTTCTTCCTTCCTCCAAAGTCATAAAACAGAACTCTGTTCATTGAAAATCCCCCCTCATAAATATGTGTCTGAATCCCTTGCCTTTTTTTCCTTTCACACCTACATTTAGGTGTAAATATCTAATGGCAAATATTTCAGTGGACCAATATACTGAGGCAATGTCACAAACCATGCAAGTCATTAAAAAGTACTCAAACAAAGAACAGCTCTCCAAAGCACCTCATTGATGCCCACTTACATAGAATGGACAGCTTTAGACTGCTAAACAAGACACTGATTATCAAATCCAAACTCACAAAAGCATTGAAGAGACACTAAAGGAAAAAAATTGTTTTCTCACCTCCATGAGGTGAAAGGGTGCATGAAAGGGATGGAGGGTGGGGGGGAGAGGAGGAGAAAGAGGGCTGTTGGTGATGATAGTTTATTTCTGCTTACTCATAAAATAATGAGCATATTTACTTTGCACAAGTTCTACATTTAATATCCATTGATTAATTGCTTTTAAGAGTCACATCTGAATCTATAAAAGAGAGAAACAGGTTTTGTAACTTTCTCTTCTGGGTGTTTCCACTTATTAACATATGACAATGTTCTATTTAACCACTGTTGTTTCAGATAATTCTGCATTCAAAACACACAATTTGAATTAATTTAGCAATATTTAAAATTGTTTCATTAGAAATTTCAGACTTAATTTAACAGTGAGCACACATGTTGGTCTACATTCGGCATGGGGAAGTTTTCAGAAACTCTAATTTAACTCCCTGCTTGATGAGGTCATGTCAAGTAGAATGAATTTTTTAATTGAGACAATCAATTAATGTAGTTTTATATGGACTTCCCAAAGGCTTTAAATGATATTTTTCCATAAGAATATTAGGTTATGTACGGAAACAAACTACTGTACAATAGGCCTTGACAAACGTCTATGTCAGGATGCTGTTTATTGACTTAAAGCTCAGCATTCAACACCATTAATTCTACAAACTGATTGAAAAGCTCCAGAACCTGGGCCTCTGTGCCTCCATCTGCAGCTGGATCCTCGACTTCCTAACGGAAAGACCACAATCTGTGGACTGGAAACAACATCTCATCTCTACTTCACTGATAATCAACACTGGCACACCTCAGGGATGTGTGCTTTAGCCCACTGCTCTACTCTCCCTACACCCATAATGTGTGCCTCGGCACAGCTCAAATGCAATCTATAAATTTGCAGATGATACACTGTTGACAGAATCTTAGCTGGAGATGAGAGGGTGTACAGGAGCAAGCTATATCATTTAGTTGAGTGGTATTGCAGCAACAACCTTACACACAACGTCAGAAAGACAAGAACTGATTGTTGACTTCAGAAAGGATAAGAGAAGGGAACACATGAAGAAAGTAAGCAATTTCAAGTTCCTGGGTGTCCACATCTCTGAGGACCTAACCTGGCCCCAACATATTGATGCAGCAATAAAGAAAGCAAGACAGTGGCTATATTTCATTAGGAGTTTGAGGAGATTTGGTAAGTCACCTAAAACACTCACAAATTTCTACTGACGTACATGGAGAACATTCTAACTGACTGAATCACTGTCTGGTATGGGGGAGGGGAGGGGGCTACTGCACAGGATCGAAGCAAGCTGCAGGGAGTTGTAAAATTATGGGCACTATTATGGGCATCATGGGCACTAGGATTCAAAATGGGGCAATTCACTTAATTTACTGATTACATTATTTAGTTTAATGCAGTACAACCAAGTCTGCAATGGCACAAAAAATTATGACATTCTAAATGTTCTGGTTGGCAACATAAATTATAGACAGGAATAAACTGATCTAGCGAAGCAAGTAAAATATGGCAAATTAATTCAATGCAGGCAAGTTAATTATTTTGAATCAATACAAAAAAGTGAAAAGCTAGTAGAAATTCAAAAAAGATTTAAGAATCTATGCATGGAAATGAAATAAGAATCAGGCTAATTTCTAAATCTCTTTGGATAGCTAGAATATACAGCACAGGAACTTGTGCTGCAGTGACATAAACCTGATGCAGTTTCAAACTGAAACATTGACAATTCCTTCACCACCCCCACACCTGCACAGATGCTGCTCAACCTACTGAGGTCCTCCAGGAGATTGTTTATTGCTATAGCTCCCTGATTTGAGCAAATCTGTGACTGCTTGCAGTTCTAAGCATCAAACTCTAGAATATAATAAACTCCAAGGACTGGATTCTGATCAGCGATTACTTTAATATTCTGCTTCTTGAAATACTGAAGTTTAACATATAATTCGATTACTGTATTTTGATATAAAAGGAACTGAAAGGGTAAGTGGAAAATTTGCCCACTGGTTTGATGTCTACAAGGCAGGGAGAAAAAACAATTCAGACAGGTCACTCAATACACAAATTACAGCAAGCCTGAACCAACTTTCAATGAGATTATGTAGATTTTCCTCCTCAAATCCACTTTTACATGATTCCCATAAACTTTGGTTTCTTCAGAGTCTAAAAACATTGATCTCATAAAGAACGCAGTCGATGACCAAGCACCCACTGCTTTCAAAGGCAAAGAATTCCAAACTTTCACAACCTGTCACCATCAGTAAGAAAATAAATTTCTTCTCATCCCTGTCCTACAAGGTCTTCTTCAGGCCAAAGCAACAACAGGTGTCAATCCAGTTAATTATTTTTAATGCAAGAATAGATGTTTTGCAAGCCAAATGTTACTTTCTTCACAGAATGTGGAATACCACTAGCAGCCTTGTATTTACTGCCCATCTCTAATGGCACCTGGGAAGCTTATTGTGAGCTGCATCTTGCAAGTGATGCTGTCCCGTTGGTGAAGGTACAGTCACAGTATCATTGATTAAGCAGTCTCAGGACTGGGTCTCAGCAATGAATGAATGGTGATACATTTTCAATTTGGAGATAGTTTTTAAAAAATTTGTCCTTGGTGAATAATCTTGAGTTTGAGAGATACTGTCAAATCCACCAAGCAGTTTACAGTTTGCCAGTGGTGAAAGTATAGCAAGTTCTGGGTGGTGGATAGGATACTAACCAAGTGGAATACTTTGGCCAAGACAGTATTAAGCTTCGAAATACTGCAGAATATTGGTAGCTCAGATTGGCTATTTAGAAATTTAGTTGATTGCTGAGCTTGGCAATGGTATATGAACCCTGATGGAGAAAAGAGAAACAATGACGTCAACAATCAACAAATTGCCAGTAACCTTCAGGATCTGGACAGCGAAACAAACATTTCCAACAGATCTCCCTCAAAGCTAGCCAATCAGAATTTTCTACTGCTAAACCGTTCACAGTGTTTTGAACCAGCCAACCAGATCATAATATCTAATCAATATCCATTCTGCCCTGGAGGAGTATATAAGCTAGAATGCTGAGGAGAGAACACCCTCAAGTGCACACTGATATAGAGTCATGTAGCAATGGAAGCGGGTCCTCTGGCCCACCAAATCTATGCTAACTATCCAAGCACTCATTTCCAGAAAATCTCCACTGATCCCACTTTATTCTCCTCATATTCCAATCAACTCTCCCTAGATTTTAACCACTCACCTGCACTCTAGAGGCAATTTACAGTGGCCAATTAACTACCACCGCCCACATCTTCAGAATGTCTGTGATTTCCACACAGTCACGGGGGGGATTATGTAAACTCCCTACAGAACAGCAGTAGAAGTCAGAATGAACTCAGGTCACTGGCACTGTGGGGCAGGTGGTTTTCTAAGGAGTTACACACATACAGGCAAATGCAAAATATTTCACTACATATCCTGCTGAAATCAGAAGTTTTACTTATCAGAAGGCAAGTTACCTATAACAGGACATCCAAGTTTCTTGTTTGTTCTTGTATCTAAGCGGTCCAATTAAGTTTTAGATCAATGCCAAACCCCAGAATCTTGATAGTAGGTGATTCAACAATAGTGATACCATTGAATATCAGGCATGGGTCACAAGATACTCTTTTGTTGAAAATGTCAATATTGTTCGTCATTCATCAGCTCATGCCCCAACTACTGCCTAAGCCTTGTTGCATGACAGTTTAGCCTACTTCATTCAGTGAAGGTGTGAACAGAATTGAACACAAGACAATCAGGGAGGATCCTCATTTACAAGTTTCTGATAGAATGAGGATTATTGATGAAAGCATTGCAATATTATTGGATTCCAGATGCCACCATGAGAAAATGAAACATCCATAATGATCATCTGCAAGCTACAACTCCAGCCAGTGTAAAGTATTTCAATTGTCTTCCTTTGACTTTAGTTTTACCATTTTTTGAAATGACATGGAGTGAATCCAATTGTCAGAATACTGGCTTCTATGATGCCAGAAATTTTGGGAGGATGGATTATTCAACATAGTAGGTCTTTGGAGTTATAAAGTCCTTTGATCTTCTTTGGTACTCACAGATGGGCTATGCAACAAGTGATGATTCACAGTATTGGAACCACTTACTCATTATTTAGTTAATTGTGCTTCACTATACAAAAATCGATACGAGAGGCTTGCAGACATTTAATCTGATCATTTGTTTGTGAGATTACTAAAGTCTATCTATTGCTATTTTTGTTTAGTATATGTGGCTCTGCATTCTGGTAACAAAGAATTCATAGCCTTTTTTAAAAGAAGATACAGTTGGTGATGCTGCAGCATGTCCTTTTACATTTCTCAATGAACCAGACTTGGGCCCAAAGATGCATATTAATGAAAGATATACCAGACCCAGGAGATTACAGATTGCAGATGGATGCAATTGTACTACTGTTTATAGCTCCCAGTACCTCATAGATCATCAGTTTTTGAGCTGCTAAATCTATTTTGAAATAATCATTTCACCATGATCAGCTAGTCCATACAGTATGATGGAGGTAGTCCTTGAGTGAGGGCAGGCTTTTGTATCAAGTATTAAGCAGTGATTGCTCCTACAATAGTTATCTATAGATGGTCTTGCAAAAGGTAAATGGGTGAATAGTTTAAGCAGATTTTTCCCATGTTTATTTGCTATGAACTTTCATGGTTTGTTTGGCTTGGTATGTGTGGTTACTCTTTGCAATGGATATTGAAGTCCCATCTGGAACAGACGCTGTGCCCCTACCATTCTCAAGTTCATCACCTTAATGATGATAGTATATGGTAATCGGGTTTCCTTTCCTATATTTGGCCTGAATGTACAAAACTTCTTGAGCTAGGCATTAAAGAAAATCAGGGCATTCCTCCCTATCCTGCTGCTGGGATAGGATGTTCTCAGTAACTGTGAAGGAGGGTAGAATATGAACTTCATGTAATGATTTCAAGGGTGCAACCATATTCTTTGCTGTATTGAACTTTGTTCAACGAGATTACAGGACAGTCCCCAATATAGACATCAGTCCCCAGACATTTATAAGGAGGATTTTTCAAGGTTAACTGTCCTGATAATGACTAAGCCATGTCCAAAACTGATGCCTTTGGCAATGCTGGGTATTTGTAGTTTTATTCTTCCTTTTGTTTTAACACAACATTGTTTTTAAAAACAGTGGCTTCCAATCCTATTATTAAAAATCATGCACATTGCTAACAGTCTGCGTCTGGTTACAGGAAGCCTATTAGTAGCAGAAATCATACATTAATGAATACAGCAGTTTCATAGTCACAAAAATCATTCCATTAACTGAATTTGATCTCCCCCCATTTTCTGTGTTAGGTTTTGAACTTGCATCTCCAATTTGCTCATCCAAATCTTTAGATGATCAATGCAGCAATTTAAACACCGAACCAACACTCCTCAATTATGGGATATGATGCCAAGTGGATGGAGTTAGAATTCATCTCAGCCATGACTTTACTGACTCAGTTCAACCAAACCATCAATTACCATGCCACACAAGGAATTCTTTAATGAGTGATGGGTGGTCCTTTTGCGGAAGGGGGAGGGGAGGAGGGTCCTTTGGATTTTTCTGTCATTCATTCTTTGTTTTTTCCCCCCTGTTTTGTGGATGTCTGCGAAGTGTAAGGATTTCAGGTTGTATACTGTATACATTCTCTGATTTTATTCAACACTAGAGATTTGAAATGACCATTACACACAAAAGCAATAGTTAACTGTCTCTAACACTACTATATGGGAAAACATTAACATGCAGATATCCTTTGAAAGGTAAATTTGTAATTTTAATATGTTTATTTCTTTAAGATAACCGTGTCCTTTCTCAATTTAAGATCACCTATGAAGGTCACTTTGAATATTAAATGCTACACTTGTCCATTTTTCAAATTTAGTGTTTCCAAGACCAATAGCTATAAATACTAGCAGGGGAACTTTGGGCGTTGCTATTCTAAGCTGGTTAGCCCAATTCACAATTAACGTCAACTGGAAAAAGAATTACACTATTCATACCACAAAAAAAGTGAAAGAATGCACTAAAGCAGGTCTGCAGTGTTCTTGACAACATGAGTACTTCCAATACATAGTAGTTACAATTATAATAAATTTCACCATTGTGTAAGTATTGTAAACTTCTAAGTAGAGGGGACTGCTGTGCTTACTTCATAATGGCACTTACATGCTGGAGCCGGGAAAGATCCTTTGAAATTATAACATTGAGGAAATTAAAGTTGCTGACCCTCTCTACCTCTGATTCTCCTGAAGAGAACTGGCTCATGGATCTCTGGTTTCCTCCTCCTGAAGTCAATAATCAGCTCCTCGGTCTTGCAGACATTTAAGTGAGAGGTTGTTGTTGTGGCACTACTCAGCTAGATTTTCAGTCTGCCTCCTATATGCTGATTTATCACAACCTTTTATTCGGCCAATTACAGTGGTGTTATCAGCTATGCTTACCCTCCCAGTCATAAATAGAAGGTGAAGAGTGCAGGTAGGGTCATAGCACAAGGAGTTTTTGAGGTCTAGGTCTTGAAGCTTATTGATTAGTTTTGAGGAGATGATAGTATTGAATGCTGAACTGTAGTTAATGAAGTCCTGATGTATGCATCTTCGCTGTCCAGACATTCCAGGGTTGAAGGAAGAGTCAATGAAATGGCACCTGCTGTTGATCTATTGTGATGGTAGACAAATTAGAGCAGATCCAAGTCTTTTCTCAGGCAGGAGTTGATATGTTTCATTACCACCCTCTCAAAGCACTATATCACAATGGATGTAAATGCTACTGGATGATAGTCATTGAAGCCAGTTACCAGATTCTCATAAGGCTTCCAAAAAAGCAGCAGCCCTCTTTTGCCCCAAAGGCATAGATGAAGTTAGCAAACCTACATAATTCAGGAACTTAATGTTGAGTATTACTGTTTTGCCCCAGGATGGTGTACTATTTATCTTGGTCTCTGAGCCAAGGCTACTGTAAAGTGGAACACCTCCAGTGCTGAAACAACCACCCTTCAATCCACACTGTGCTTATCTACCAGAGTACACTGTCTTTGAGATTGCTTTCCAATGTTTCATTGGTCAACTACTTGTTTTTTCAAATTTGATAAGGTGCTACATAAAAGGTTACTGCAAAAGATAAGAGCTTGTGGGATTAAGAGTTAATATATTACAATGGATAAAGAACTGGTTTACACACATAAAAGGAACATTAAATGACTTGCATGTTGGCATGCTTAAATTAGCAGGACACCTCAATTATCTGTGTTAGGTCATCAGCTCTTTATGATCTGTACTAATAATTTGAAGGGAAATGGCTCAAAAGGTAAATTAAATTGTGAGCAAGGCATGATGTCTCCCAAAAAAGAGCTTAGATAAGTTCTGCAAGTTCACAAAAATAGTTGATGGGAATACTATATCATGGAATGAAATGTTTTCCTGCTTTATTAAACCATTGCAAGATAGCTTCAAATAACTTTGTTTCTTGTACAAGGATGTAGTGCAGGCATAGCAAGTAATTAAATGATAAATGGAAAACTGGTCTTTATTGCAAAAAACAATGGAGTATACAAGTCTACTACAACTGTACTGGGCCTTTATGAGCCCCGATCTGGAGTCCGTTCTCCTTGTTTAAAAGAAGGCTGTCCTTGCCTTAGACAAAGTGCTGTGAAGGTTCTATAAAGGGGAAAGGTTTATTTTAGCAGGAAGGGTCTAAATTCTCTGGAATATTAAACAATAAGTGAATCTCATTAAGATGAGCTTCTGAGAAGGCTTCACAGGAAAGATAGATCCCGCAAAAAGGACTGTCGTAAGATAAGAGCAAAGAAACTCAGAACAAGAGATCTACTGATTATACAAAGTGAAAAGGGTGATCTTTTCAGAAAGCTGCAAAACTAAAGAATTCTCTACCATAGAATGTTGTGGAGAATGACATATCAAGGATATTAAAATTTGAGCTAGTTGAGACCTTTGAACTTGAGGAATCAAGGCTTATGAACATTGGACAGAAAATTGAAGATCAGATCAACCATAATCTTATCTAAATGAAAAGCAGCTTGGGGGTTCAACTTAGCCAAAACCCTGCTCCAAGCTTGTCATTTCTTTAAGAATTTGCAGCAATCTTCTCAGACAATTCACTTCAAAGCAGAGTCCAATAGGTTAGTATATTATCCATATCACTTTCCCGCTGTACAGAATTGGTCATAAGCTATCAACGCACTAGGTAGAGCAAGTGACCACAAAATTCACACATAGAATCTACCACATTTTCAAGGAACTGATTAATACTGTTATGCTCTTCTGTCATTTTAAAAGCTACCACCAGTTGCACAAGCAATTCAGGAAGTTAATAGTGAAAGAAAGGAAAGCTTGTCCACAGCTCCAGCACTGAATTATTAGTTCTGGACTCAAGTTATGAACTTCGCAACAAAAATGAGGTTAAATATGTCAAAATGAAATCCAATTCTGTTAGAAATAATCTTACTCACATTCTATCATTCTATAATTTAATCCAGTTACACTGGAATTTTCCAGCTATTAACTCTTGATTTGCTGGATAACAATTAGTCTGTAAAAGGCTAATTAAAAAAGCCGTAGGTTATTCATACTAAATGGCTGGAAAAGCATCCATCCTTTTTAGGAAACAAATTAACGGGTGGATACATACTTAGAAAATAAACCTAAACCTTGCTGATAAAAGCCCTTTGGTCTGAAATGTTAACCCTGTTTATCCCTCCACAAATATTGTTTTATTGACTTACTGAACGTATCCAACATTTTGTTTTACTTCAATTTTTCCACACCTGTGGTACATTCTGAAACCGTTTTCTTACAGAATATTACACTATTTTTAATCTTAATGTAATGCTCTGGTTAAGATTTCTAATGCTATGCTGTAGGTATTTCATTCTAGCAGTTTCTGGAAAAGTAGTGTGTCCTGCTGGTAGAATGTTTTGGTTAGAAACAAAACATAGAAAACCTACAGCACAATACAGGCCCTTCGGTCCACAAAGTTGTGCCAAACATGTCCCTACCTTAGAAATTACTAGGCTTACCCATAACCCTCTATTTTTCTAAGCTCCATGTTCCTATCCAAAAGTCTATTAAAAGACCCTATCATATCTGCCTCCACCACAGTTGCTGGCAGCCCATTTCATGTACTGAACACTCTAAGTAAAAAAAACTTACCCCTGACATCTCCTCTGTACCTATGCCCCAGCACCTTAAACCTGTGTCCTCTTGTGGCAACCATTTCAGCACTGGGAAAAAGCCTCTGACTATCCACACGATCAATGCCTCTCATCATCTTATACACCTCTATCAGGTCACCACTCATCCTCCGTCGCTCCAAGGAGAAAAGGCCGAGTTCACTCAACCTATTCTCATAAGGCATGCTCTCCAATCCAGGCAACATCCTTGAAAATGTCCTCTGCACCCTTTCTATGGTTTCCACATCCTTCCTGTAAGTGAGGCGACCAGAACTGAGCACAGTACTCCAAGTGGGGTCTGACCAGGGTCCTATATAGCTTCAACATTACAGATAAGAAACCTTGCTGTTCATCTTAGGAAAATTGTGTCAGCCAATCAGAATGATGTAATTGGGAAAATAAGTTCCAGAGGGAGCAGGGTGGAGAGGGCAGTAGTCTGGTTCGGGGTCTTTTTGGAGGGAGCTGCGGAGAGAACAGGAGGGAAGATGCCTGAGGATGCGGTGGGAAGGAGCGTCCCTGTTGCACAAGGTGCTCAGTGCAGATCAATGGCTCCAAGGAGGAAGGACCAATACTCCCAAGTGTGTTTGAGATGGATTTCGAGTGAAGTTTGGAATGTGTATGTTTTCACACAGACCATGAGTCCTGCACGTGAGAAAAAGACAACTCCAGGATGAGCACATTGAACTGGTTTACCTGTAATGTGTCCTTTTATTATTTTTTCTTTTCTATTTCCTACTAACTATTGAATAAAGCTAAAATTCGTAAATATACTTTTTTTTGTAATGTTATGTGATGTACGACCTGTTATTTAGAGCTTAGAAACCTTGGCCTTCACCCTGCCTTGAGTAGCTAGATCCTGGACTTCCTCTCAGATCACCATCAGGTGGTAAGAGTGGGCTCCCTCACCTCTGACCCTCAACACAGGTGCTCCTCAGGGCTACGTCCTCAGCCCCCTCCTTATTCTCTATACCCATGACTATGTCGCCAGCCACAGCTCCAATCTGCTAATTAAATTTGCTGATGATACTACATTGATTGGCCTAATCTCAAATAATAACGAGGCAGCCTACAGAGAAGAATCACTCTGAAACAGTGATATCAAGAAAACAACGTCTCCTTCAATGCCGCAAGAACAAAGGAGCTGGTTGTGGACTACAGGAGGAATGAAGACAGGATAACCCCTATTGACATCAATAGATCTTGGGTTGAGAGGGTGAACAACTTTCAGTTCCTCGGCATACACATCACTGAGGATCTCACCTCATCTGTACATATCAGCTGTGTGCTGAAAAAAGCACAAGCTCTTTCACCTCAGATGGTTGAAGTACTTTGGTGTGGGCTCCCAAATCCTAAGTACTTTCTGCAGGGGCACAATTGAGAGCATCCTGACTGGCTGCATCACTGCCTGGTATGGGAACTGTACTTCCCTCAACCATAGGGCTCTGCAGAGAGTGCTGCGGACAGCCCAGTGCATCTGTATATGTGAACTTCCCACTATTCAGGACATTTACAAAGACAGGTGTGTAAAAAGGGTCCAAAGGATCATTGGGGACCCGAGCCACCCCAACCACAAATTGTTCCAACTGCTACCATCTGGAAAATAGTACTGCAGCATAAAAGCCAGGACCAACAGGCTCCGGGACAGCTTCTTTCACCAGGCCATCAGACTGATTAATTCACACCGATACAATTGTACTTCTATGTTATATTGACTGTCCTATTGTACATACTATTTATTACAAATTACTATAAAATTGCTCACTGCACATAGATGGAGATGTAACAAAAAGGTTCTTACTCCTCATGTACAGTTGGCCCTCCTTATCCACGGGTTCCGCATGTGTGGATTCAACCAACCGTGGATCAGGAAAACCCGGAAGTTCTCTCTCCAGCACTCATTGTTTGAACAGGTACAGACTATTTTTTCTTGTCATTGTTCCCTAAACAATATAGTAAAACAACTATTTACATAGCATTTACATTGTATTAGGTATTATAAGTAATCTAGAGATGATTTAAAAGTACAGGCAGTCCCCGCGTTATGAACGAGTTCCGATCCTGAGTCCGTCTTTAAGTTGGATTGAACAGGTACAGGAACAGGTACATCTGGTATTATTTAGCATCGGTCAAATGTTTGTCATAGTATATAGTATATATTTTACCTTTCTATGCATATAAAACACTTAAGAAACTTATGTATATCAATAATTAAACCACTGCATTGCTTAGTAATAATTGTAGCTTTCATTGGGGCAGGGCCTTTCACATGCTCCATTAAAATTGTTCCGATCATTGACTGACGCTTTTCCAATGATCAATGGCGTTTCACCTCTTTCCGATCGCTTTATTACTTCCACCTTATTTTCAATCGTGATCGTGATTATTATCGTGAACAGAAACACCGTGGATTCAGAGCTGTGCCGGGTCCTAAAGTCCACCGCACTGAAACAGGTTAAATAAGTGACTTGAGCATCTGCTTTTTTTGGTATCTGTGGGGGGGGGGGGGGGTCCTGGAACCAATCCCCATGGATAAGGAGGGTTGACTGTATATGAAGGCTATAAGTAATTATAAATGCTAACAATCTTGCCAACCAAAAATTGTGTACGGGCAGCATTTGCTCAAATCGAGGTTTCTTTAATTGGACCATCATGACATCCCTGTTTGGTTGAACTCCAAATCATACCAATCCTAGACATATATTGCTTGTGAAATATTGCTTCTCACTGCTGAGTCATATGGTTGTTAGCAGAGCTAGCTAATTAGTGAAGTTTGCAACAAGCCCAGTGGTGGGAGGGTGGGGGAGAGAGAAACTACATAAATAAAACAAATTCCTGGGAATTTCCTGGAAGCAGATGCTGGTGTAAGATGGTGGGGCACACCAAGGAGAAACATTTTTAGTTAGATAGGAAGTGCTGAAAGCCATTTACCGTAGAAGACGATAACCACTGAATCCAAAGCTGTCTATGCTGTTCATCTATTCACCTTCACAGTCTGAAAAAGTCACTGATAGCACATGTAAACATCTGGCTGATTTGTTTCCTCCACTCCCTAACTGAAAGGCAGAGGCTGGTTTCAATACCCTCACCACTATCAGCAAAGTCCGACATGCAAGATATCAATTGATACATCTTATTTGTTTGCTCAATTTTACAGTAAAGCACTATCAAAGTTTAATTTCTTTTGTATTAAGTACAGAAGCAAGGCCCAAGGATTTACAGAAATAGCGGCAAGAATATCCCTGAGGCACCTCCTTTTTCAACACTGAAGCCAGTGGTAGGTGGAGGGGTGGTGTGGGAGTAAGTGGGGAGCAAGGGTATAAACATGACATGGACCAAATTATAATAATAACAATAATACATTTTTGTGTTAGGATCATGGCAGCCAAATATATTTGAGAAGGTAACTAAGCATAAATTTATGAACAGGCAGAAGGTTTGCCATGTTTGCATTTGTTTGTGAACCTAAAGGTGAAATAGGCAAGAATGAAACAAAGGTAGAATCAGACAGCAATGTATTGATAGAATAAAAACAAAAATGCTGTAAACACTCAGCAGGTCAAGCAGCATCAACAGAAGAGGAACTGAAATGGAAAAATGAGAAAACAAGTTAGTTTAAAGTTGCAGGAAAGGTTGGGAAGGGTTGATAGGACAGAATTTCTCTGGTAGGATGAGGCCACATAATCCTGTTTACAGAGGTACTGTCTTAATAAATGAATGAGGGCAGATAGGATTTGCTGAGCTGTTATACACAGGCCACAGGTGTTGCTGAATCCGAAATAAAAATGGCATAAGTTCCCACCAGATCATGATGTCTATGGAGAGTGAAAAACAGAGTTTAATATTATGCATGCTTAACCATCCAAAAGAACTGGATAGCTTTGAGACATCCAGGAAAATCAAATTATCTGACATTGCTGAATTCAATCTCGAATTATTGGTTCTCAGTTGGTTTACACCGGAACAATTTGGGAGACTACAATCAAAGTAGGATGTAGAATTGGAACGCTAAGGATGCCCTTCTGAACTGAATACAAGTGTTTTGAAAAGCAGTCACCCCATCAGTTTGGCTTCTTCATTGTTTAGAAGATCACATTGCAAGCATCGAATGTAATGGAATGAATTGGAAGGGGATAAACAAATTGCTGTTTCAGTTAAAATGACTAGATTCCTGGTCAATAGGAAGGGGTGAGATAAAAGAGAAAGATTCATTGGAAATAGTCTATCCCTTTATCTCTGCTGATGCTGACTGACCCAGTCAGTTACTCTAGTAATTTGTTTTTTTTTTATTTTAATAGAGCATTGGTTGGGAGATGGGTTTTGGAAACAGACAGAAAGCTTAATTCCATGTCTGAATATCACTGAGAATCTCCAAAGATTCTGGCCCATACACTCAAAAATATTATACCTTCTATAATACCTGATGATCAGACAGGATTTATTAAAAATCAATATTCCCATTTTAATATATGGCAACTGCTAAATGTTATGCATTCTCCATCTAAGGAAATATCGGAATGTGTGATTTCTCTGGATGCGGAGAAGGCCTTTGATTGAGTTGAATGGAATTACCTATTTAAAACCTTAGAAAAATTTTAATTTTGGGCCCAATTTTATTCATTGGATTAAATTACTTTACTTATTTCCCTCTGCTCAGGTCCTTACTAATTTTCAGATTTCTAAACCAATTAAACTCCAACGTGGAACCAGACAAGGATGTCCGTTGAGTCCTTTGCTTTTTGATTTGGTATTAGAACTTTTAGCAATTGCCTTTTGAGAGTCTAAAGATATCACCGGTATCTTAAGGAAAGGTACTATTCATAAAGTTTCGCTTTATGCTGATGACCTATTGCTTTTTATATCTAATGTTACAACTTCTTTACCCTCTATGTTTCGTTTACTGACTAATTTTAGTCAGTTTTCAGGATATAAATTGAATTTGCATAAGAGTGAATTGTTTCCTTTAAATAATTTGATACCAACCGATATTAACCTTCCTTTTAAAATTGTAAGAAAACAATTTACATATTTGGGTGTAACAATCACTAAGAATTATAAAGATCTATTCAAAGAAAATTTTCTAACATTAATGAATTATGTGAAAAAGACACTTTCTAATTGGCCGTCTCTTTCTTTATCATTGATTGATCGAATCAATTCTATTAAAATGAATATTTTACCTAAATTTATATACCTTTTTCAAACTGGTGCTGTTTTTAATTCCTAAGTCTTTTTTTGATTCTTTAGATTCAATTTTTTCTTCCTATATATGGAAGAACAGAAAACCCCAATTAAATAAAGCCCACCTTCAAAAAATTAAAAAGAATGGAGGTCTTGCTCTACTCAATTTTAGGTTATATTATTGGGCAATTAACATACGAAATCTTACGTTCTGGTTATAATATATTAATCGTGAGGATTAATTGGACCCATTGTCCAATATGGGTCTTTTTGGAAGCCAACTCTGTTACAAAATTTTCTATTATTTCTCTTCTTGGATCCTCTCTTCCTTTATCTTTAAATTAACTGACAGTTTGGTGGTTAAACACTTTGAGGATCTGGCTACAGTTTAGAAAACATTTGGTTTATTGAGATTTTCCCTTTCTAGTCCTATTCTTTCTCTTTTTTTTAAACCATCTATGACCGATCTGTTTTTTTAGAGAATGGGATAGATTAGGCATTAACCATATAACCATATAACAATCACAGCACGGAAACAGGCCATTCCGGCCCTCCTAGTCCGTGCCGAACTCTTAATCTCACCTAGTCCCACCTACCCGCACTCAGCCCATAACCCTCCACTCCTTTCCTATCCATATACCTATCCAATTTTACCTTAAATGACACAACTGAACTGGCCTCTACTACTTCTACAGGAAGCTCATTCCACACAGCTATCAGTCTCTGTAAAGAAATACCCCCTCGTGTTTCCCTTAAACTTTTGCCCCCTAACTCTCAAATCATGTCCTCTCGTTTGAATCTCCCCTACTCTCAATGGAAACAGCCTATTCACGTCAACTCTATCTATCCCTCTCAACATTTTAAATACCTCGATCAAATCCCCCCTCAACCTTCTACGCTCCAATGAATAGAGACCTAACTTGTTCAACCTTTCTCTGTAACTTAAGTGCTGAAACCCAGGTAACATCCTAGTAAATCGTCTCTGCACTCTCTCTAATTTATTGATATCTTTCCTATAATTCGGTGACCAGAACTGTACACAATATTCCAAATTTGGCCTTACCAATGCCTTGTACAATTTTAACATTACATCCCAACTTCTGTACTCAATGCTCTGATTTATAAAGGCCAGCGTTCCAAAAGCCTTCTTCACCACCCTATCTACATGAGACTCCACCTTCAGGGAACTATGCACTGTTATTCCTAGATCTCTCTGTTCCACTGCATTCCTCAATTAAACGATTTCAGGATCTGTTCGTTGGAGGGACTCTCTTCTTTTGAGCAGCTCTCAGTGAAATATAACAAATCAAATACTCACTTTTTTCGGTATCTACAGATTAGAGATTTTTTAAAGATCTGAACTACATATATTTCCTATCTGCCCAGATAAGAACATAATAGATATAATTTTTAATTTGAAACCTTTTGATAATGGCTCAATATCTTATACTTATGGTCTGTTGTTGGGATTGAGAATGGTTCCTTTAGACAAAATTAAAAAAGATTGGGGAAAGAACTTACAGACTTCATTATCTGATGAGACCTGGAGAGCTAGTTTCAAAATGGTTAATTCTTCATCAATATGTGCTCGTCATTCCCTCCTACAATTTGAAGTGGTACATAGGGCTCACATGTCTAAAGACAAGTTCTCTTGTGTTTTTGCAGATATAGCTCCTTATTGTGACAGATGTAATAATGGAGGGGCTTCATTAATTCATATGTTTTGGTCATGTTTGAGCTTTGAAAAATATTGGAAGATGTATTCCAAACCTTTTCTGTACTTTTTAAAGTTAATTTTAAGCCCAATCCTTTGACTGCCTTATTTGGTATTGTTGAGGAAAGAGCTATAATTTTGGAGCCTTCTCATTTGTGTGTACTGGCTTTTATTTCTCTTATGTCTAGGAGGGCAATCTTGCTTAAATGGTAGGAGGTTGTTCCCCTCCCCCACACACATGCTCGATAGTTATGCGATGCTATGTCATGTTTAAATTTAGAGAAGATTCATTGTTCGATTTCTGGTTCTAACCAAGATTTTCAAATGCTATGGGGACCCTTTCTGAACTATTTAAAAAATCTTTGCATTGTTATTGTTATTAAAATATAGATCTGGGCTATTA
Source organism: Hemitrygon akajei (assembly GCF_048418815.1). Taxonomy (NCBI): domain Eukaryota; kingdom Metazoa; phylum Chordata; class Chondrichthyes; order Myliobatiformes; family Dasyatidae; genus Hemitrygon; species Hemitrygon akajei. The sequence goes on from NC_133154.1 coordinate 12,171,183, forward strand.
TTATAAAACACTATATGGTAAAGTACTCTTTTTTTTACCAACCAGCTTTGTCTTGGTAGTTGGTGTAGACTTTTAAAATAACATAATTAACCTTATTATTGTATCTCATAATTCTACCTAATTTGATTGATCACGAATATGGGATACCGTGATTGTATCAGTGTGATTTATATATAGTGCATTTTGTGCTATCTTATTCTGATTTATAATAAGTATCCTTATGAATTCTGTATTTGTGTATATGAAATTTAATACAAATTTTGGAAAAAGAAAGAATCTCCAAAGCTTGAGTGCACTAGAAAAACTCTGGCTATGCGTTAGACAAGATTGGAATCAACTACCAGCAGTCTCAACTGAGCAGGACAAGAGAGAGAGAGGACGATTGTTAGTTGTATCAAATGTTACCAAAAGATCAAGATATAATGCATATTCTTTAAAGATATAATGTACAATTGTACAGCATCTAAAATGGAATCTTAATGATTTTCATATCCTAGCTACTGTCTGCATTAGATCTGAATAGCTAAAAATACCCAATTTAAAATTTTAGTTGACACTACAGATTTTTCAAAATACAGTATGTGGGTATATAGCAGTAAAACTGTGGAACCAAATTGATAAATACAGATTTTCTCATGGGAAAAATGAAAACATAACATGGTTGGCACAATATCAGAAAAAAATTATAGGAATTTTTTTTGCTCCACATTTCTGCTCTAGCTGTACGTCTTGATGGTGAACTAACTAAAAATGAAGTTTACAATCAGAATAATTACTCAATTTAAAAACCTTTCATTTGATTTCTTCTTTTTGAATTATCCAAACCAGTAAGATGAAACTGTGACACAAAGGAAAAAAAATGTATTTTCTTATATAACCTCTTTGTAAAATCACTCAAAGCATATAACATTCATTTTAAGTGCAGCCATTTATTGCTACATTGGCAAAAATGGCAACCATTTTGTACGTGGCAAAGCTCTGCAATGGCAGCAAGATAAATTATTAGTAATGCTTTCCACTGGGGGAAAAAAAACTAACAACTTTTTTCTCAAGAAACAACATGAGTTTTTATTCAACTGAAAAGATTAGTGAAACCTCAGTATTAGGTAGGCTTTATGTCGTCATATGGACTTGAACTTATCTTAACTTCCAAGTTGGACAAGGGAATGTGACCAATTAAGCCAAGCTGATACTTCTTATGATTAAAGCACTACAATTATCAATAGTATTCAAGGTTCAAATACTATTAAATTACCAAGATATACTGCTTGCCACACCAAGTAGAATTAGTTCAGGAAGTATTTAACCCTTCATTAGATTAATCAACATCTAAAATGTAAACAAAAAGTAGCATATTGTGTTAGATTTCTTAACTCCCCTGTTTTTGGAAAACTGTTTCAGAGATAACTGTATGTCTTCAGACATCTTCTGAGAAGGACAATTCTTTACATACATGTCTACACTGGGAGCAATATTCAAGTGTGGAATGCATATTTGAGTCTCAACCATTCTTATCCTCACAAGTAGTTAATCATGCATCGATTATTGGATGGATATCAAGAATTTGAATTTTGACAGTTTACTGCTTCACTATCCAACAGCACTCAATTAACAGTTAATGGATTTTTCCCTTGTCTGAAGAACTAATTTTCTCTTAACACACAGCTTCAGATCATCTTCATGTAAACAAAATTCTTCAACTCATTTAAATAGTATACTGTGCAGCATCTGTTTAGTATATTTCACTTAGCATTGAAATTTCCTGTCTAACTTTAAGAGTCTGACGCATGGCAAACATAACTATTACCATGTAGGGCCAAATATTACACCCATGTTGTACAGTTAAAAAGTGCTCACAGTTGAGGTTCATGTTACATCAGATATTTCTGAAGCACTTTGCCTTGGCATACATTTTGGACAAAGAACTGAGATTTTAGGCAACTGATTTTGTAATTTGCAATTTTATGATGTGATCTTTATATCGTTGAAGCAGTAAGAATTTTATTTCAAATATACAACTGGTGATTAATATGCACTGTAGTTAAATTATATTTCAGCACTTGTATGTGGGTCAATCCCTGAACATTTCTATTAGCTTCAGTGTAGCAGCTCATAGTCAACACAATGTCAAAATCCACTGTTTGATACAATGTTAGCTTTACTTGTGAAATTGGTCCAGTTATTGTATCACAACACATGGATACTACAGTGAAGCAAAACATGTACCTACAAAAATGATACTGGTCTCATGCTCAGGCTTCTTAAAGAACTGAAATACTATGCTAAGGCAAGTGCAATCTTGTTAGGGTGAGCAGCAGTATATATTCAAGAGAACTTACTTGTGACAAAGGGCTTTTATGGAAGGAAATTACTTAAAACACTCTGTGCATTACATAAACAGTGGATTAAACACTTTTGTCAAAAGAAAGTGCAAGATAGGATGTGGACTACAAAGGTTTGAATGACCTCAAGTTCAGAGAAAGAATGATGATGGTGATAGGTGAGGGTAAGTGACCAGGCAAAAATGCAAGCAAGAGTTACAGGTTACAAAGGTGTGACCGACTTTCAGCATCAAATGTTGAGGAATATGGTGGTGTAGTTGAACAATCTTAGTGATAGTAATCTAGAAGGGGGATAAAATGAATAGCCAAAGAATGTAATAAAAGGAACAATAGAATGGCTTCAGTCATCCAATTTCTCAATCAGTATACCATTTGGATATTATTGGGTGGGGTTAGGTAGGATGGCTGAGAAGAGCTGCCACATCAGTGGCACATGACTGCCTCTGTTATTCAGTAGTTCAATGCAAGATGGTCAAAAGGCAAGCAATATTGATAGAGGAGTTCATAATTATGGATATGGATATGCATCTCTGTGGTCGTGAGCTCGACTCTGGATGGTGTGCTCACACACACTGGTGCCAAGATCAAGGATAACACTGAGTGTAGAAAGGAAAGAGTGAGTAGCCAGAGATTGTTGTCTGCATTGGAACCAACAACAATGAAAGGAGGTGACGCTGTACAAAGATAATTTAAGGAGTCAAGTTAAAAAAAGGACTTCTAGGATTGTAATCTCAGAATACACCCTGTGCCACTAAGACAAGAAAGGGGATAACAGTACAGTTGAATGCATGGCTAAGGAAAGGATTAATACAAAAATGCCTGCAGATGCTGGAAATCCAAAGAAACACACACACACAAAACACTGAAGGCACTCAGGCCAGGCAGTGTCTGTGGAAAAGAGTAAACCGTTGACGTTTTGGGCCCAGACCATTCTTTAGGTCTGAGAAGGAAGTTACCAGAATAAAAAAAGATGCAGGAGGGGAAGGAAGATAGCTGGAAGGTGATAGGTGAAGCCAGGTGTGTGAAAAAGGTCAAGAGCTAGAAAAAAAGAATCTGATAGGAGAGGAGAGTGAACCATAGGAGAGAGGGAAGGAGGAAGAGATTCGGGGGAAGTAATAGGCAAGTGAGAAGTAAAAGGCCAGACGGCAGATGAACTTAGACCATGAATTAGTGCATGGAACCAAAATGTTGTGGCCATTATAGAGATTTGGTTAAGAGAGGGCAGGATTGCAACTCAATATTTCAGGGTTTAGATATTTCTAATGCAATAGAGAAGGTTGTTAAGAGGTGAAAAGATTGCAGTACTGATCAGGAAGAATGCTATAATTACACTTAGAGGTTGAGAGTTCGAGAAGTACAATCAATATAATCAGGTTATAATAGCTCACGAGGAACTGTAAAAAGTATTGGGAAGAAGATGGCATCAGCAAACAATGCAACATCCTTCAGACAGTTAATGAAAATACTTCTTTCACTACTTTTTTCAAATATGATTCTGCTTCTGGAGCCTGTGATCTACGTTTCGATGGTATGGTTTCATGCCAATTGAATGATCTGGCATTTTGCTATCTCCAAGGCACTTTGGTGAGGTTTCAAGTAAACTGTATGGCCTAGAGATGGGGCGTGAGCCCACGATCAACTTCAATTCTCACCCATTAAAGCGTCGAAGATGATTGAAATCAATGAGGACAAGAGCAAAAGGAAAGATGAGTGGGTGTTCAGCACTATCTGCCTGTGAATAACCACCCTCTCTCTCATTGTTCCTAGAGGAAGGTGTCTGTTTGATCAGTGTTTTTCCCTTCTTGCTCGATGCTGCCACCATCTTGGATCTTGGGCAAGGTTTAATCGATGCAGTTTGTGGATTGAACTCTGTAATTCATGCTATGAAGTGTTTCTGGTTGCTCCTTCTTTGTTGCTATTTTGTGTGATTTTGATCAGAGCAGACTGGCTCTGTGGTCTTCAGTCAATGAACAATACAGTGCTATATTGAACTGAACTGAATATTCCTGAATTGTTTCGATGGCTGTGGTTTGATGTTATAGTGTTTTTTGCTCACTTTTTGCCATTTGCGAGATTTTTTTTGTATGTTGGGTTTGAAGTTTCTCTTTGAACGGATTTCATGGATTTCTTTGTTTCGTGGCTGTCTGTGGGAAGATGAATCTCAGGGTTGTATACTGCATACATACTTTGGTAATAAATTTACTTTGAATCTTTGATACTATGGCAAATTATGGAAAGACTTGAAAGCAAAAGGGTTTTGCAGTGGGTGACTTTAATTTCCAATACTGACCTGAGACTTCTTTATTGCAGAGACTGAAATGGGGAAGAATTTGTTTGGTAAATCTAGGATGGTTTCTTAAAACTGCATTTCAATATTCCAACTAAAGATATTAGAGTCTAATATGACTTAGACTCTATAATGGATTAGGAATTGAGCATGACCAATTTAAGTGGGAGATCATTTTGCGAAAAGAGATCATAACTCAAGTTTTCAAATTGTTATACAACTCTCATTACATGAACATGCAGGTCAACTCTGAGTGATTATGCAAAAAAGTTTGAAGTTAATAACTCATCTCCTTCTACCTTAGGCCACGAACTTATCAATCACCCCTGCTGTGGACACTTTCTGGAGGTCCAAGATCTGTATGCTTCATGATCGCTGGACTAAGTGTGTAAATATAGGAGGGGACTATGTTGAAAAATAAATGTGCTAGGTTTTCTAAAATTGACTCCTTCTACTGTAGGCCACAAACTTATCAATCACCCCTCGTATACATAAAAACCAAGAGGGTAGCTAGGTAGAGAGTAGAACCACTCAAGACAAAGAAAGGAAAGGAAACCAGAGGACATGGGTAATGAGCACTTCACATCTGTATTCACTGAGGGGGAAGAAATTGAAAATAGTAAAATTGCGGTGGAATATATGCTGATATTCTAGGGCTTGTTAATATCAAGGAGAAGGTGGTGTATAACATCTTTTGAGAACATTAAGGTGGACATCCCCAAGGCCTGATGCGATCCACACTGGGTCATTAAGAAGGGAGATTGCTACGGCCTTGACAGAGCTTACTGCATCCTCTTCAACGGGCAAGGTTTAGAGAACTGAAGAATAGCCAATAGTATTCCTTTGTTTAAGGGCAATAGGAACAAGCCAAGAAATTATAGGTCAGTGAGTCTTACATCAGTGGAAGGGAAACTATTGAAAAAGATTCTCATGGTATGATTTCCTCACATCTGAAAAAACATGAGATAATCAGCACAGCTTTTTAAGGGGAGAGAATGTCTTACAATTGGATAATTTTTTTTGAGAAGGTGCTGAAGATGTTTGAGAATAGGGCACTGGATGTTTTCTATATGGACTTTAACAAGTTAATTCATGCTGGACTCATCCAGAAGGTCAAGCACATGGGATCTACGAAGACTTGGTAGACTGGATTCATAAACAAGAGAAAATCCGCCGATGCTGGAAATCCAAGCAATGCACACAAAATGCTGGAGGAGCTCAGCAGGCCAGGCAGCATCTATGGAAAAAGAGTACAGTTGACATTTTGAACCGAGACCCTTCAGCAGGACTAAATAAAATAAATGAGAAGATTGAAAAGGTGGGGGAGGGGAGAGAGAAACACAAGGCGATAGATAGGTGAAACTTGAAAGGAGAGGGATGAAGTAAAGAGCTGCGAAGTTGATTCCTATTAGCTTGGCCATGAAGATATAGGGTGGTAGTAAAGAGCACCACTTTGAATGAAGGGTTGGGACACTGCTCTTCTACAGAAATTAGTGGCAGGATTTCTGTTTCGGATGATTTGGACAAAAATGTCGGCAGGGTGATTAGTAGATTTGTGGATGATACAAAGATTGACAGAGTTCTGGACAGTGAAGAAGGTTGTCAGAATTCAGCAGGATATAGATCAGCTGGAAATAAGGGTGGACACAAATTATCTGGATAAATAAAGGGGTCTAGCATATTCAAAAATAAGTAAATCAGGCCAGGAAGATAAGTGAAAGAGCAAAGGCTTTGATATTTTGCCTATGCTTTTTGGAAACAACACGACTGCCAAAGGACTAATGTTTAAAAAGGGATAAAGGATAGATATGTGATTGAAGGGCAGTCTGTTTGATGTTGCTAATGAACATAAAACAGTGCAGGAACAGGTCATTTTGGCTCAGGATGCCAATGTAAACTAATCCCTTTGGTCTGCACATGGTCCATATACCACCTTCCTGCCGTTCAGGTGTCTGCCTAAAATGTCACTATCATATCTGCTCGCACTGCCTCCCCAGGCAGTGCGTTCCCAGCACCTACAGTGTATTTGTAAAAAAAACACCATTCTTTGCACAGCTCCTTTAAATTTTTCCCCTCACCTTAAACCTATGCCATTTAGTATTTGACTTTTCACCCAGGGAAAAAAAGACTGCTACTGCTTATACCTTTTATAATTGGATATACTTCCATCTGCTCGCTCCCAGCCTTCAATTCTCTAGTAAAAATAAACCAAATTTGTCCAACCTCTTATTACAGCTAATACTATCAGATCCAGACAACATCCTGGTAAACTTCTCTGCACCCTCTCCAAAGCCACCACAGACATTCTATAGTGTGGCAATCAGAACTCCACACAAAGTGTGTCCTATCAAAAGTTTTACACAGTTGCAACTTGACTTTCTGACATATATTCAATGTCCTGACAAAGGCAAGCATTCTGCATCACTTCTTTATCCTTTTTACGTGTCTTGCCACTTTTAGGGAGCTCAGTATTTGCATTTCATGATGCAAATGTCCCACATGGCAAACTGATCAAGAAAACAAAAGCCCATGGGATTCAATAGAAAGTGGCAAGTCAGATGTAAAGTTGACCAAATGGCAGAAAGCAAAGTTTTACAGGAATTTTTCTGTGACTGGAGGGCTACTTGTATCGGGGCTTCCATAAAACTCAGAACCAGTCTCTATGTTTTGTTGCAGATTCAGATTCATTTATTTATTTATCACATATACATTGAATCATACAGAGAATCATGCTTGCAATGACAACTAACACAATGAAAGCATGTCCTGGTGGCAGCTCACAAGTGTTGCTACATATTCTGGCACCAATATAGCATGTAGCAATATTCAAAAGAACAACAGAAGCAACAACAACAGAAAAACAAGTCCCTTTCCTCCCTCCCATCCACTTATACCCTGTTACATATACAGGATTTAGACTTCAATGTAGGAGTGATACTGAAAAATGTTAAGCCATCACCACCACCAAGACTGAGTGTTCTCAAAAGTTTAGAAGAAAAAGCCAAGCTATAGGAAGATATTAAGATCCTTCCCAGGTAGCCCAAAAAATGGTATATTAAATTAAATCCAGAAGTATTGTGCATTCTGATATGGCAAACAAGGCAAGGTAATAGTGGATTTCCGCTATTTAGGACACATTAGATCCAGTAGATTTTGGCCCATTAAATGGCAGCCCTAATTAGCTGAAATTTCATGAAAATCATTAAAAGGTATTTAAAAAAAGACAATCTACCATTTAAGTAAGTAAAAGATTATGCACTTAAATGAAACACAGAACAAATTAGAACACTATCAACGCTACAATATTATAAAACTGTGTATTAGTTTCTAATAGTTAGCGACAGGAATTCATCCAATCTTTTGATCGACTACATGAACAAAATCAGTGCAGATACCTAGTATAGCAAAACAGTTCCAAATTGTCTTACTCCTTACTTCTCGCCAACCATCAGTGACAAAAATCACTGTTTTGAACACAAACACATGCAACTGACACGATTTAAAAACTGTTCACTCCAAGTATGGTTTAGTGTCTAATGGCTACCGAAGTATATACAACTGATGACAGCTCAAAACTGTTCAGCAACAGTCTCCTGTCCCAAATAGACAAAGAAAATCCTGGCTATTTTCTCAACTAGTTTTTGTTCTTTAAGAGCTGTCCCAAATAAGCGGCTGCTGGTGTATTAGCCAGAATCCACTGTACATGAAACATGCTAGGTAATTTAAAGAAACTGAGGGGACTTGAAGTCCATGACCACAAACTCTTAAAGCAATCAGGGAAGGTGGTTAACAAAGAACTAATAGTTGAGGCAAAGAATGCAAGAGAAAGATGTTCATGTTATAAACATCTAAAATTATTTGTTAGCACTCTTCTTGTGGCCTATATCCTGCTCCAGACAGCTCTCTATAAGAAGGATGTGATACTACCAAAGAAGGTATAGAAGAGATTAACAGTTAGAAGAATCTTAACTTGCACAGTATGGATCTAATGAGATAGGAAGTAAATTAATTTCATCCATTTTTGGCCAGGCTGGACTGACTTGTCTCCTCCTATGCTAAAATTGTCTATGATTGTACAGATCTTTGCTCTCTAAGGGAACAAAGGACAATGCTAGAGGTGCAACCAGAGTGACAGATAGAAAAGAGAAACTATAACTAAGAAAATTAAGACAAGATTTCAAACTGTAAAATGCTTCTGTTGCTTTTCAAGTAGTACTATTTTAAGCTTGGCCTTCCTGAGCAGCCTGCGGCTAAACATTCCTGTCCATCTGTGCCCATCACTCTAGCTAAAGAAAAAAGTTGCATCAGCAGGATTAAAATCATGTCAATGTAACTATTTCTGAAAAGTAAATTTAATTTTAAAAACAAAATCAAAGAAAATTAAGAACACATTTATCTGCATGTACAGGTATTTCTGAAAAAGTTCTTTGTTCTATCCTTCCTTATTTAAAGCACACTTTCTTAAAAAACGACTCCCATTTTTGTACATTCAAAACAGCAAAACAATTCTGCATCTATCTAGCAAGAAAGGTTTGTGCAATATTGTTACAAATGTTTGCACAATTTATCAACATCCATCTGGGACTATATCAGCCCTTTGGTAAGCCATGCATGGGTGCAAAGTTCTGAGACTGTCAACTAGTCAAGAGAAAATAACAAGTAGAAACTGCAAATATAAAGGTGGCAACATATGATCACCACAAGGATTGAAGACAGTTGATAGAGTTGTAGAATACAATAGAGGAATATTTGTTGAGCAAACACAATATAAATACATATCTTGCAAGTCTACAAAATTCTATACAAATCTTTGATATAGTTATATCATCAACATTTGAACTTGAGTACCTCAAAGATATCCATAATTTATAACATTTAATTGTGTATCTATATTATATACATAGAAATCCTTCAGTTAGTAATCAATGGAACGCATCATTCTTCTAACTGATTCAAATTCAGTACAAGACAGCAGGGAAGAATGATTTCTTTGGTTTTACCCCTTATATTCTCCTCTTCTCATTAATTCAGTGGGTATAATCTCAAATGGCACTTGGGAGAGGTACTACCATTAACTCACCAAAGTGAAATATGCACTTACATTTATAAAGTACCTCATCATGTCCTCAAAGTGCTTTATATTCAGTAAAGTACTTCTGAACTGCAGCTAATGTTATTCAAGCAGTCATTCTACAGTGCAAACCATCAAGTAGCAGAATAGGGAATTAAAAGGGGGGGGGTTGCAATCATAGCTGAAATTAAAACCTTCCACCTAATATCTGTGCTTACAAATTTTCCAGCAGCATTAATGGATACAAAAAAGCAGAAATCCTGCAGATTTTTCTATTGACACCGAAGCTAACAGGAGATCCTCTGAAGCCTAACTAGCTCCTCACGAGTACGGTTGATCCCCATGTTACAGCATTTCAGTTACGAAAATCTGCCCTTACAGAATTCACAAATCAATATCCTAAAATTTGAGATATGGAATAAAATTTGCTTTCACTGAACTTGTATGGGAATAAAAGTAAACATATTTTTCCCAAGAAAAACGGAAGAATGACTGTGTTTCTTGACACGTGCAGATGATGTGGCTTCACATTACAGACAATCATGACACAGCTTTTTTTATAAGAATGCCAGCCCTCACCCCCTCACGATAATATGGGGAGTGAGGGGAGCATTGTATAAGTTGCTAAACCAAAGGTTTAGATTTTAGGATATTTCCATGCTTCAGAAGCAATCTCTCCTTACAAAATAGTACTTCAATATTATTGACACTGCAAAGTAATTTCAAGTGCAATTATATAAATTATGTCTCACAACTATACCCATTATGAAACTAATGATAAAACTGGCTGCACTGTGGTGTGCATCAATGCAGTAAAAGAACTCTTAAAAATTGGGAGTTTAAAATGCTATGCTACTGCCTCCCCTCTATGGAAATTGTGGCAGTACTGCTTCAAGATCTATAGAACTCTGCAGTGCAGTACAGAAATAACCTCACAGGATTCAAGCACATTTTAATCAGAAAGCTTCTTCACTGAAACAGTTTATTTGCTGGTCCACGAACCTACACTGGCTCTATATTGTTGAGGCAGAACCCTCATCAAATCCGTAAGACATTACCACTGGCTCTGCCCCAGAATAACGGACTGAAAAACGTGGATTTCTAACCCAGTACTCACCTGTAATACAGGGTAAGGATATTCCATACAGTAGACACTGAACATGCTTACAAGTTGCTGTAGGACACTCGAATTAAGGAGAATCAGGGCAGTATGGCTGGGGTGAGAGTGAATTGGTCTATCCGTCAATGGTGAACAGCTGTTTAAGGATTTGTGATGCACACAGTGCAGGCCTTCAGCAACATGAGGAGGGGAGGTTTTCTGCCCGGTAACGTTTTCAGCTGTTGCAATCAAACTTCTGCAGATTAACCCTCAAATCCTGGCCCTGAAGACTGGGTCTGTTTGTAGAGAAGGCATCTGTTTTCCCCACCCAAGAACCTTTTTTTTAAAGGAACCAATGTGTCTGTATAGTAATAGACATGAACAGGTGCACACTTGTCACTTTAGTTCAAACCGGCGTCACTTTTTACAAGCCAAAGCTGCAATGTCTTTCAAGAGGGCATTCTAATCAGTTTCATACATTATATTTTACTGGTATAGCAGCTTAGAAAAATACAGCTTATTTTGATGAATTTCTTTGTGACAGTATAGCTTGAAAAGTTACAAGAACTGCAAACGTACTTAGCCAGAGGGTTAACTTTTGAAACTAAATTTCTATTTTTTTTTTTCAAAGCAAGCTCTTTCACATCGTTAAAACAGAGTGCTTCTGGATAGCATATTTGCTGGGATAACCCTAAACATCACTAAATTTTAATTAGTGTGAAATGCAAATGCCTTTCTAGTGAATACAGTCTTGCATGTATTAAAGTAAATATCTTCTAAAATCAAATGTATCTTTTGCAGTCTGCATCTGCCACAAAATGAGGTTCGGTAGATCTATTTCTGTCCTGAAGTCAGCCATTTTAGGTCCAAGCCTCACTTGGGAGGAAAAGCACAATCTTGGTAAACACTTCTGTGCAACTCTGAGGAAGCCTTTGGGAACAAGTTGTTAAACTGAGACATCACCATTGCCTTGTCATGTGGGCAATAAAGATTCCATGGCATTAACACGAAAAGAAACAATAAATAGGAACTAATACCACAACAAAAAAATTTCAATCAACATCACTAAATTTGATCTGGTCTTTTTCTTGTGGCTTTTTATACTAACTTGTCCACAATGTGGCTGACGCATTTTCTTAACTACAAACTGAGTACACCTCAAAAAATGCAAAATGCCCAACAAGGATGTGCCACCAATATGAGCATTATCAGAAGTGCCATTTCTTTCTTAGTTGCTTGCAAAATCTCAGGAACATTAATTTTAATTCAAAGTATATCTCAGATCAACAGGCAAAGTACAAGTGAGAAAGAAAGCATCAATGAACAAAGTTATAATACAATTCTGAGATGAATTTGTGCTGGAACACTGAAGGTGGGATGAAACCTTCTATAGTAATATGACAAATACCCATAATTCTGGACAATTCATTCTCCTGTAGCATTTACAAAAGTTCTTGCAATACATTAGCTGTAGAGTGTTATGAAACATACCAGGTATTATACAAGAAAGCAAGAAAATAGTGCCTTTTAAAACTTGTTGCAAAATGTTTCCTACCCCGTCCCCCCACCAGTAAAATGGGTCAAGTATGTGGAAGAGACTTGTATTGGATACTTAACAGATTTCATCTGTTAATACGGTACAAAATTTGAATGAATGGACCCAAAGTAAGACTTTTTAATTTCCCTAACCTAGTTGGAGGTGAGATCAGAGTGGAGAACTGAGAGATTATTTTTTCATCTTGATCTGACTAACTGTAACCTTAAATCAGAGATGGCAAGGATACTTGACCCAAATTGGCAAAATGTCCTCTGTAAATATTTAGATTCTCCCTCTCGTGGCTGAACTAATAATCAAGTAAAATCTACCACGAACTGGAGGTGGTATCAGATGAGTCCCACAGAGGTGTTATACCCCACCCTTTCAGCACTTGAATGCCCCATCCCTGTGGCACTTAATGAACCAGCAAAAGTAATAACAATGAGCTCTCCAACACCTGGAGGTTCCCTCACTCCAAATTACTGACCTCCTTGTTCTTGCACAAGTTAAACGTTTGGATAGTTACAGTAGTAGTTTTGGAGCTAGTAGCAAGTCTGGTCCTCACCTCCCAATGCCTTACACTCTTATTTTGCTAATCAAATCTCTAACCCTTGAATAATCTAAAACTCAAATTTCTTATAATTTTCACAAACATTGCTCGTCAAACTAGGGACTACCTTCTCAAGAAATGCCATCATCTTGATGAAATTTGAAATCTGCTATGTCACATGAAGCATACATCTTAAATAACTAGTAAGCTGCATCCAGTTAGCATCGTTCTCACCAGAGAACTGCTGTGATACTTCATGACGCTTCTAGAAAATTCCAGCCATCCTTTGCTTGATATTTTTACCCTCGTGCTCTGAATAATTATTCAGAGCAGTTTCTCATAATATCCATCTTCACCACCGATGATAAATGCTGACTATAGTAATCACAGGAGAGATACAGGGACTGGTGGATACAATTCTCCTTTCCAAGCTTTCTTCTAGCCTGCAGGAAGGCACTCCACCACCTTTGATCTACAATACACTAAACACAATGCAAGCCGTGCAGTGATTAAGTATGGTCTGCTTACTTGATGTTCAAGTACTCAGCATCTTCCAAATTTAGTTTTTCCAATCTTGAAAAAACAAATACTTGATCCAGTTTTCTGTCATTTTGCAAATACATATTTTGTGATGCTCTGCAGAAATGGAAAAATCCAGCAGGCAGTTTATCTGGGTGTTTACCATTCCGTACAGTTACAATGAAGTCACTAGATAGCAGACCATTTATATACAAATTCAAAATCAAAATGCCTTCATCTTAGCTCGCAGCATGACATATGTTAGCCAGCACGGCAGGTTGGCTGCACGCCAGGGATTTTCTACTTCTCCAATAACAGATGAACCACTATCAGAGCTCACACAACAGCTGCCTTATGCCAGCATCATCTCCCGGCCCGTTGCTGACTGTAATCCAGTGCCTTCTGATTTAATACTGTAATTACTTCTAATGTTGTACAGAAGAGATAAGTGTTCGGTATCTGTTCACTCTGAACAGAAAGATGACAAAAATCCCCACAATCTTATTAAGTGCTGGATTGCATATATATAATTTCCTGATCAAATCTTGCAAAAAAGAGACAAACCAAATATACAAAGACTTTGTTGAGATAACAAAGAAAATGCAATACAGCATTAACCAACCTACATTGATAAAAATATTTAGTTTCAAAGTAAAAGTTTAACTTAATTCTGAGAGCACTTCATACACACTTATTCCACACTCACTTGGACAAAACCTTGAACCATGATTACCTGAAATTGGATTCATCTTTCTTTTCCTCATCCAAATAATAAATGCTCTTTGGATCCAAATTTCAATAGAATAGGCACATAAATATTTTATTCCACAGCAAGGAGAATTCATTACAGCCACAAATTAATGATGGCAGATATTTATTCACCGCGTTGAAGATTGACTCTATAATTACCTATTTAGGAAGCGAATACTCACTGCCTTCAGAAGATCATGTAAATCAAGTTCAAATTCAGAACTACTGAAAACTATGAAAACTACATAGATTTAAACATGGAAGAACTGAATATTCAGCTCTTTAATAATCAAATGAAATGTAAAGTGAACTTTTATCTTTAAATCACAAATCTCTTATCCTGGCTTATCAATATTTGTGGATTACATCATAGTGTACTAGAAACACAGTTCACTTAGCAGTCCACAAACAGAAGAGCAGCAGTGAATTACCACACTAGGCTAATAATACAAGTGCAGGAAGGAAAAATAATGAGAATCACCAAGATTCTCCTCACATTTAAACCTACATACAGTACAATTCCCCTAATTCACTTCCTCTACTTTCTTCCCTTCTCCACCTTCATCTTTAGAAATGATGCATGGGACAGTTCATCAAGATGTCAATTGTTTTTATACTTTGTTCAAATGGATGTTCTTCTCAGGCCAGCTCCATCAAGTCATTGACCAAGTTATTTTATTCCATTTTCTAACATGTTAATATGTTTATTCAGCAGAATTCACTGAATACTGAACAAGAACAGAAACATGGGACAAGTCATGCCAAACTGTCTCAAAGAGGGTGACAAATCTCTGAAATTCTCTGCCTTGGTGGGTGGTGGAAACTAGTTCATTATAAGTACTTAAAGTGGAGTTAGATAAATTTTTGACAGATTGAAGGCTTAAAGGTGGATAAAAGCCCAAGACCTGACAACAAGGATACAAAGCTGCTAAGGGAGGCAAAAGAGGAGATTGTCAGGCCTTGTAGAGATGTTTATACCTTCACTTGTCACAGATGAATAACTGAAGAACAGTAAATGTAGTTTCCTTATAAATGAAGGATAATAGGAATAATCTGGATAATTAAAGATCTATGAGTCAAAGATCAGCAGCAGGGAACTTACCTGAAAAATATTCTACATTTGAAAAGGCAGCGATTCAAAGATACTCAGTATGATCATTCTTTTTTGGATAGGGTGGTGGGAAGATGCTGTCTGACCAATTTGATTTTTTCAAAAAGATGAAATGTATTGACGATGGTCTAGCATTTGATATATTTTACGTTGATTTCCGTAAGGCCATTGACCAGATCTCACATGGAAAGCTAGTTCAAAAGGTTAGAGTTCATGGGATTCATGACAAGTTGGCAAAATGGACCTAAAATTAGCTTACTAATACAGAGAGAGGGTGATGACGGATAGCTGTTTTTGTGACTGGAAATGTATCAGCTGATATTCTACTAATAACAGTGTCATTTGGAACTCTGCATTTGTGCTGTGCCTAGCCACCAATTCACAAGAGTAGAGAAAGTAGAGTTTGTCTTTGTCAGCAAGGAAGAGATGTTACCACCAATCCATAGCGACTGTGGTCTTCCAATGAGGAAGTCAAGAATCCAATTGCAGTGGGAGGTACAAAGGTCCAGGCTTTGAGCCTTGTTGATTAGTGCTAAGGGGATGATAGTTTTGAATGCTGAGCTGTAATCAATAACAACCTGATGTAGATTTTACTGTTGTCCAAGTGGAGAGCCATTAAGATTGCATCTGCTGTACGCCTCTTGTGGTGTTAGGCAAATTGCAGTAGGTCCAGTCCTTTGTTCTGAAAGGAGTTAATTATAGCCACGATCAACCTCTCCAAAGTATTTCATCACAGTAGATATGAGTGCTACCAGGCAATAGTCACTGAGATGGCTCACCCTGCTCTTCTTGGGCATCAATCATACTGGTGCCCTTTTGAAGCTACCTTTAACAGCGGCAGTAAGAACTTGAAGATGTCCTTAAACACTCCTTTATGTTGGTTGGCCTAGGTTTTCTGTACACTACCAGATACACCACTGAGGCCTGATGCCTTGCAAGGGTTCACCCTCTTGAAGGATATTCCCATGTTGTCCTCCCAAACAGAGATTATAGAGTTGCTAGATGCTGTAGGGATTTGCACAGGTGTAGTCTTAATCTCCCTTTCAAAGTGTGCATAAAATACGTTGAGCACATCAGAGCAAAACATTGCCAATTATGCTGTGAGGTTTTGCTTTATAGGGAGCAATGGCATACAAACCATGCCACAGCTAATGTGAATCTGAATGTGTTTTGTAGTTTCACACAGAATTATTTTTCTCTGCACTCATGATGGCCTTCCATTGGATGCACCTGGACTTGCTATAGGGTACTGGATCACAGGCCATAAATGCCACAAATCTAGCCTGCAACAGATGGATCTCCTGATTTACGTATGGCTTCTGGTTTAGTTACATGTAGTTAAGTTCTTAAAAACATACACTCACCTATGCAGGCCTAGATGAGGTCAGTGAATATTGTGGCATATTCATTTAGATCCAAAGATGCATCCCTGGATATGGTCATGCCCACCCATTCAAACTGTCCTGCAAGTGCTCTTCCACCTTTCTTGACCATACGTGTGCACCAGTACAGCATTCCTCAGTCTCTGCCAAAATGCCAGGAGTACAAGTAGAGCCAGGTGATCCAACTTGCCAAAATGCCAGTGTGGTATGGCACAGTAAACAGACCTGGTGGTGTAACAGATCAAGTGTGTTGGCTCCTCTGGTACCACAGGTGATACGTTGATCTAGTTTCTTATAGACTTCTTTAAAGTTAGCCTGGTTGAAATCCCCTGCAATGATCAGTAAGGCACCCATAACTGTTGAGCATGGTGCTCAGCTTCCTCCAGTGTCAGCTTGATATTACCTAGGGGTGGGATGTACACTTCAACCAGAATGATGATGGAGAACTCCCTTGTAGATATAACAGATGACACATGATTGCCACATGTTACAGGTCAGGAAGCAGGACTGAGACAGAACTGCTACATCTGTGCACCAAGCAATCATGAAGCAAACAGATGCACAATGGACTGAAAGGCCTGCTTCTACATGGTAGGACTGAGAAAAATAGGAACTAAATTTAATAAATCTGTTAATCCACTAGTCAAAAAATAGATGTGAAGGCTTTCAAAAAGCTATAGTTTATACTAGATGCATTGATCCCTAAAGTGGTGTAGCAAGCAATTTGGTTACCCATTACCTTTAAAGCTAATAATCTCTGCCCAAGGTAGCCTTGTACACCATGAAAACAAGACCACCTTGCTTCCCACCCGCCCCCCCAATCCATAGAGTCTGTATACACTTTCCACTTCCTAAAGAAGGCAGCTATTATTAAAGAACCCCACCCCCTTTCCCAGACATTGATCTTTCTCTCTCGATGAGTTTCTATCTTGTTGTTACAAGTCTTTCTCTGTAACAGTATTATTACACGTTTCGTTAATGCTTTTCCTTTTGTAGTTCATGTTTAAGGGATCTACAACTTATGTTCTCAAAATTATTTATTACTTACTTATTGTTATGATTTTTTTGTATTTTGCAGTTTGCAGGTATACAAGATATTAAGAGGAATAGATAGAGTGGACAGCCAGCACCTCTTCCCAAGGCACACTGCTCAATACAAGAGGACATGGCTTTAAGGTAAGGACAGAAAAATTCAAGGGGGATATTAGAGGAAGGTTTTTTATTCAGAGTGGTTGGTGCGTGGAATGCACTGCCTGAGTCAGTGCCTGAGGCAGATACACTAGTGAAATTTAAGACACTACTAGACAGGTATATGGAGGAATTTAAGGTGGAGGGTTATATGGGGGGGGCAGGGTTTAAGGGTCGGCACAACATTGTGGGCCGAATGGCCTGTACTGTGCTGTATTGTTCTTTGTCTTCTTTTGCTGTAACTATAAATCTTATTGTAACTATGGGGTTAGTAGAGAAACAAAAATATAAAATAAAAAGGCGCCAAGAATAGATATCGGACATGTTGGAGCTCATGCAATATCCTTGGTCCACCATTCAATTTCCTCCAAATTCCACGACCCTCGGACTGGGATCAACCCGTGATGGTCTACCAGAGCGCTTCCTGCACGTCCTCCCTCTTTGCTTCTCCTCGCCAAACTTTCCGTGCACCAACCCCGATTCCCACACATACAGACAGAATAACAAGACTCCCATTGGCTAGTCCCCCCATTATCAATAGTTATAACCCAAACATTTCAACTACAGAGAACATTACCTCATAGTTAACATTACGGAGAAGCCATTTCATTATAACACTTCAGAGAAACCATTTTATAATTAGCAGTTAACATTACAGTTATTACTGAGAACCCTACATTCTACCCTCACCAAATTTAGTCATGCCCTCATGACATACAGATAATTCGCCAACTCTCCTGCAAAACACAGAGCCCAATCCAAGTGCAGAAGGCAGTGACATAACTCCCCAAAACAGTAGAGATCATACCCTGCTCCCCAGGCCAGCTTCTCCGGAGGGTTCCTAATCCTCTGAGACCTCCATACCCTTTCTTCTAGCTCCTTCGGCTCAGCCATTACTGGAAACACTTTGGGGCTACCTGGCAGAATCTCCTGTGATATGTCACTCATACCCCTCTGCAACTCGGATCCCCCTGCCTCGGGTTTGGGCTCGACAGTCTGGCTGCACTCCCTGTTGCACACCAATAGCCCCCCTCACCTCACCTGACGAAGTGAGAGAAGGGCCTGGAGTCTCCTCCTCCATCGTGGAGAAGTTAACGAACAGCAGCATGTACCACACATCCAAATCATCATCCTCCGAATCTGAATCTGGGCCCAGCCAGGCTCTTCCATTGCCCCTCACTTCACTCCAAGTCGGGTTCCAGGTCTACCTACACCTCTTGTCCCAGAGGCAACAGGTGGTTCCGATGAAGAAACTTGACAGGCCCCTTCCCATCCTTGGGCCTCACCAGGAAAACTTGTGCTTTCTAGGTAAACCCAAATTCCTTATGAGAACTCGGTCTCTTGGCAGGAGTTGGGAGAACTTCACTTTCTGGTCATACCTCCTCTTATTTCCCCAATTCTGTTTGGCGGCTGCCACTCTCGTCAATTCGTACGCCCTTTTCAGCTCTCTCCTCATATCAGACACATACTTCAGATAATGCTTTGCACTCACGTCAGTCCTGAAACAGTGGTCAATGGGCAACCTCACCTCGAGCCCAAACATCAGATAATAGGGCAAATACCCAGTAGCTTCATTGTGTGTACAGCTGTAACAGTGAACCAGGAATATGTTGACTCCATCTCTGCTCTTTTTGCTGATCTCCAGAGTCCCGAGTGCGTCTAGCAATGTCCGATTAAACCTCTCAGGTTGGGGATTGCCCTGCGGATGACAGGGCACGGTCCTTGATTTCTCAACTCCCAGCATGCCCAGTAACTCATAGAGAGCTTACCCTCAAAATCCTGTCCCTGGTCACTATGTATCCGCCGGGGAAGGCCATAATGCAGAAAATACTTCTTCCATAACACTTTGCCACCGTAGTCGCCCTCTGGTCCTTGGTAGGAAAAGCCTGAGCATATCTAGTGTAGTGCTCCGTGATGGCCAAAACATTCACTGTGTTGCTGGCATCGGGTTCTATGGACAGAAAATCCATACACACCAGGTCCAGGGGCCCCGCACTCTGCAAGTGTGACAGAGGAGCGGCCTGCACAGGCAGAGTCTTCTGGTGTATGCAGCGAATGCATGACTTGCAGTACTCTTCCACCCCCGACTTCATATGGGGTCAGTAAAACCTGTCTTTGAGCAATCCCTAGGTCTTCTCTACCCCCAAATGTCCAGAATCAACATGCAGTGACTTCAACGCAATCTTTCGCTACTTTTCAGGCAGGCCCAACTGCCAACACCGAGGTCGGTCCGAGGGTGACGTTACTCGGTATAAAATCTTTTTCCTCAACTTCAACTGAGGCCATTCCCTCAGTAATGGAGGCACTGAAACATGTTTCATCTTCTCTGCCCATGCTATATCCCCCTTTTCCACCGTGTACCAAACAGTGCCAATGCCCGGGTCATCTCACCGAGCAGCTGCCACTTCCCCAGGACTTAATTTCAGCAGCTGCTTGGTCTTCAGACTGGGGGTAGGGAGTCATCAGAAGCCCCCAATGGGTCCACTGCGCAGTCCGGCCTCTCCTTTTCCTTGGCCTCCACGGTGATAGCAAACTATCACATGGCCTTCACCCCAGGGACAGGAACGCTCTCCCACTCCTCATCCCTCTCCAGTTCCTTATGCATCCGTTGGGGCAAAGCGTCAGCATCAACATTCCTGCTTCCCGACCAGTACTTCAGGCTGAAATCATATACCAACAAGGCTGCCAACCACCTGTAGCATCCAGTTTCGCCAAGGTCAGGATGTAAGTGAGTGGGCTGTTGTCTGTCCACACCTCAAACTTGGCCCCGTAGAGATAGGCACTCAGCTTATCCACCACCACCCATTTCAACACATTGATGTAGCTATGCTTTTAAACCTGTATGGCTGGCACATAAAACAGCTTTACACGGCATCTTCATACATGTCACAATAATAAACCGATTACCAATCAGCAGACAATAAAGGCAACCTTATGTTATTAATTTTACAAGAGCATAAAAGTTATAATAAAATACTAACCCTAACCCTACAAAGCAAGGAGGCTGAGTGGCCTCTTTCCATTAAATTCACATCTGATGCCTCCTTATTTAAAATAATCTGCTGTTGTCATTGACAATGGATCTGGCTGACCGTGCACTGCGAATGCAACATGTGAATCAGTCTCTAAATTCAAAATATTAAATATCGTGCTGCAAAGTAGATGGAGTGCATCCCACAATTCTAAAACGTTCAGTAAATTTATTTGTTTACATCCAAACATTTTAATAGTCATTCATCTTACTGCAGTGGAAAATGGCTTACAACTTAATAACTAAGCTTTAAATTACCCCAAGGAAATGAAAAACATTTGATAAATGCAAATTTGACTAAATTCATTATCTAAATAACAAACACTAGGTTCTTCAAATGAAAGGCACGCTACCTATTTTCAGGTTTCTGTAAGCTACTGGAAATTGCATCACAAAGTTGCATAAAATAGTCCTTCACCTCCATTTCTGTTATTGTGATTAAGTGCCTTATTTGCAGTCTGCGATTGCAGAAGACTGTCTAATGGTGCAAATACAATTCCCAATTTGGGTCGAATGCAGCTAATGTTTACTTTCTTGTAATTCTTCGGGGGGGGCTTAAAATAAAACATTTGATTCATTTGGCACCTTGGTATTTCTGTTGTGCAAATGTGCTGGCAGAAGCACAAAGTAGGAAAGATCGATGAACTTGTCTTGCTTGAATCAGCCAATGGAATCAGAGTCAAGAGTTACCATAACAGACTGTCATACTTGGCAGATCTTTCCCTTAAATGTACTACATTATGGTTAATTGCACAATAAGGACGTACCCTTGAATCCAAAAATACTCTTAAAGTACAAGCAAAAAAAAAACCACACCAGTTAAATTTATACACAGGACAATAACCGGGTCTCAAAGCCATCAGTTGAAATGTTCAATAGGTCTTAAAAAGACAATGGAAACAAACAGTGTTGTCTAACGATAACACTTAGGCAGATAGGTTATTACATACTGTATATACAATTTGCAAAATTTTCCCAAACTGCAATCAGCTTTATTGTGCATGTGCTACATCCCTAGTCTGCCCACACAAGAAAATATATTCCTAAAGTAACAATCATAATAATTTCCTTAATTAACAGGGATGTGTAGAGAAAACAATATTCAATATTTAAGTATTAAGTACCCAGGTTTTGGATATTCCTAATTTCCATCATGCATATGAGAGTAAATGGCATTAACATATCTTTCATGAGTTAAAATTATTTTAATTGCACGAGGACAAGACCTTTATTAACTATTTCTTATCAAGATATTGAAAGCAAAACAGAACACAGCTAAATTTAATAAAAAGCTTGGCCAATTGGAACAGGTATGTTTGTTAAGTTCTATGATATTTCAAAGCTACTGCATCTTGTCTGCAAGCTTGAAAGATCAGTGACACATTACCTTTAAATTGGTTGTACCAAGCTCAACTTAGCCAGTTAATAACTCATAGGCAGATCATGTGTCTTGCAATAATTGTGCTTGTTACTATTCTGACCAATTTATTAATATATTTATTGAAGTAACACGAATCAAATTTCCAGGCATTCTGGAATAACCCTTAAATTTACTCATAATACGCAAGTAGCAGAGACTAGATAAACTGGGATAGTGGATTGTTAATTCATTGTAGGAGGTTACCCTTAGCTAATCCAAAAGCCTGACAGTATACAAACTTCAACTAAAGTACTCCATGTTAGGATTTTGGGATATAATTAGTCCAGTCCTCCCAAATCCCCTACTTAGTATGGAGTCAGCAGCAAGAATATGTTATAAATAGACCTCACAGAGGCAGGACCTTGGTGTGATTTATTTAACATGACAAGCCATGTGAGTTTAAACCAACCAGGTTATTAAAAAAATCTATACAATGAACAAATACTCCACAGATAAGTGCTCTTTGGAGCTTAAAGCAAATTACCAGATGAAAGACCATGGAAGTTTATTTACAGATCTTGTGGCAGTATAGATAGTGACCTGCAAACAACTTGACCAGGCATGCAAGCTCATAGCACTAGTATTTCTTACAAAACAAGGTCAAATATAAGCACCTGGTAAAATAAACAATGGTAGTAGCAATTATCTGGTTACAATCTAACATCATAAACAAAACTGTTGAATTTTGTAGGATTATGAAAATCATATGATCCATACAATTATTCACCAACCCCTTCCCCCCACCCACCCAGGTTGTCAACAGTTTATATAAAACAGTAAATACAATTTTTAAAGACTCCAAGTCTTTCAGTAGGTTTGATAGTCCTGAGTTCAGTAAGCTTATAACTATATTTCTACTTATTTATCTAATGTAGATAGTTTCACAATGCGCTTCAAAGTTCAAACTATCAGTTTTCCTACATGTCATTGTACCTGCTGTCATTCTTCAGTAAGCACACTTAACATCTTGCACAAAAACACAATCTTACACAATTACACTTTCATTTAAGCTTGGTCCCCTCTTCATTATGGATAATCCAAATTCAGAAGACTCATCAAGCCTGTTAGAAGATGACATGCCTCGCATTTCTTTTGAAATAAAAATGTTCTCCTTTTGATAACAGCTTTCCATGCAAGATTGGTTTGTGAATCCTGAAATTGCTTGCATAGTGCTGCTCAAATGAACATTTTCTTATTTATAGTATAGGATCTATACGTGTTCTTTTGTAACGTGCACTGCCCAAAATGGGATTGTGTTACTCTTCAACAATACACTTAAATGGACAAATCAAAGGATTTATCAGTAGTGTAAAAAATTGTCTTGACATATGACTTAACCTCATGTAAAGCTTACCGGCTAACATCACGTATTCAGTGATGAACATGACATTATAATTTACATTTTGTTATTATGTTATTGATAGGCCATACAAATTTACATACAGGCTGCTTCCAGGTAACAAATGAGCTCCAATTTTAACAGATGTGAAGTCAGAATCAACCCCCATACGACTGCAATGGACAGCTTCTAAAGCACACAAGACTGAATGAGTGAGGATTTTGTTTGCCCTCAGCAAGTAGTCACTGTGCTTCACCAGTGCCATCCTAAACTAGAATTAACTGGTAATGAATTAGTCAACTAAAGTGAATGCAAAAGATCTAAGGTTCTTAATGAGAACATTACCAGACAATATGGCAGTTAATTAATGAAGCGTTAAATATTGGATAAACATCGTGAAGGAAACTGTTAATAAGGAATACAATTTTTAAAACTAGCCCAGGATACTAGAAGCTAATCAAAACCATCGATATTGATTGCAGACAGGGGTTCAAACCTGGGGTCCATGGACCCTTCTGTTAATGGCAAGATGAACCCCTGAGGGAGAAGACTGTCTCTAGAATGTGTTTTTAGTGTACATAGGATAGCACATTTAATGTATCATATATTCATTTTAATATAGCTTTTGACCAAATCCCACATGGCAGATTTATCAGATTAGTGAAAACCACCAAGAACTAAAGGACAGTGAAGAAATAGATCTAGACTTGGCTCTGTGGCAGAAACAAAGGGTAGCCTTAAATGCAGAAAGCATAATTAAGATGTTTGTAGATGATACTATAGATCACACTGCCAATTTTTGCAAGGAGAAAGTATTGATTGGAAGATGTTGCTGATAGACTAGTAATAAGGTAGTCAGTCAGAATAGGATTTATTTCAGACACCGGCATGTGTCTGAAATTTGTTAACACAGCAGCAGCCATTCAGTGCAATGCATAATATAGAAAGAAAAATAAATAAATTATAGTATATGTATACTGAATACATTAAAAATTGTGGAAAAACAGAAATATATATTAAAAAAAGTGAGGCAGTGTTCACAGGTCAATGTCCATTTTGGAATCGGATGGCAGAGGGGAAGAAGCTGTTCCTGAATCACTGAGTGTGTGCCTTCAAGCTTCTGTACCTCCTACCTGATGGTAACAGTGAGAAAAGGGCATGCCCTGGGTGCTGGGGGTCCTTAATAATGGACACTGCCTGTCTGAGACATCACTCCTTGAAGATGCCCTGGGTACTTTGCAGGCTAGTACCCAAGATGGAACCAACTAAATTTATAACCCTCTGTAGCTTCTTTCTGTTCTGTGCAGTAGCAACCCTCCCCCCATACCAGACAGTGATGCAGCTTGTCAGTATGCTCTCCATGCTACATCTATATAAGTTTTTGAGTGTCTTTGTTGACATCTCTTCAAACTCCTAATGAAGTATAGTCGCTGTCTTGCCTTTCTTTATAACTACATCGATATGTTGGGATCAAGTTAGGTCCTCAGAGATCTTGACACCCAGGAACTTGAAACTGCTCACACTCTCCACTTCTTATCTTTCTAAGAGGATTGGTATGTGTTCCTTCATCTTACCCTCCCTGAAGTCCACAAACAGCTCTTTTGTCTTACTGATGTTGGGTTCAAGGTTGTTGCTGTGATACCACTCCAGTAGTTGGCATATCTCACTCCTGTACGCCCCCTCATCTGCATCTGAGATTCTATCAACAATGGTTGTATCATCAGCAAATTTATAGGCAGTATTTGAGCTATGCCTAGCCGCAGTCATGGGTGTAGACAGAGCAGAGCAGTGGGCTAAGCACACACCCCTAAGGTGCACCACTGTTGATAATCAGCAAGAAGGAGATATTAGAACATAAGAACAAATAGGAGCAGTAGGCCATCCGGCCCATCGAGCCTGCCCCGCTATTCAATAAGATCACAGATGATCTGTCTGTAAACTCAGCTCCATCTACCTGCCTTTTCTTCATAACTCTTAATTCCCCATCTATGTAAAAACCTGTTTCTTAAAAATATTTAGTGAAGAAGCCTGAACTGCTTCCCTGGGCAGAGAACTCCTCAGATTCACCACCCTCTGGGAAAAAACAGTTTCTCCTCATCTCGGTCCTAAATCTTCGCCCCTGAATCTTGAGGCAATGTCTCCTAGTTCTAGTCTCACCTAAAAATGGAAACAACTTTCCTACTTCTATCTTATCTATTCCTTTCAAAATTTTGTATCTTTCTGCAAGATCCCCTCTCATTCTTCTGAACTCCAGAGAGTATAGTCCCAGGCAACTCAATATCTCCTCATAGGTTAACCCCTTCATCTCTGAGATCAACCTGGTAAACTTCCTCTGCACTGCCTCCAAAGCCAGTCCCATTCCCATTCTGATATGTCTATCCATGGACTCCTCTACTGTCAAGATGAAGTCACACTCAGGTTTGAGGAACTACACCTTATATTCCGTCTAGGTAGCCTCCAGCCTGATGGCAGGAACACTGATTTCTCTAACTTCCGTTAATGCCCCCCTCCCCTTCTTACCCCATCCCTTATTTATTTACTTCCCCCTTTTTTCTCTCTGTCCCTCTCACAATCACTCCTTGTCTGTTCTCCATCTCCCTCTGGTGCAACCCTCCCCATTTCTCTCTCCCTAGGTCTCCCGTCCCATGATCCTTTCCCTTCTCCAGCTGTGTATTCTTTTTGCCAATCAACTTTTCAACTCTTGGGGGGACATCACGTGATGACGTAGGATCGAGACGCAGGGACCCAGCTCTCCCGTAAAAAGTTAATAAATTAATGTTTAAATGAAGAAAAGTTAGTCAATACTTTCTAAAAGTTACTTATAAATGACTCCGGACTGTGTCAAGCTATGCCTCAAGGAAGGAAGATGAAGAAAACTAATACCGGGAAGACTACGCAAGTTGGAACAAGAACAAGGCCCACGTCTACCGAGGAACCGCGGTCTCAGGTACATTATATCACCGGCGATACGGAACAGGAGATTGTGGCAACACTGGCCACTTCCAAAGGAAAAAACCATCGTGAACTGCGCAAACGGGAGCAACAAGAACTACAAAGCCCAGCTACCACTGCAACTGAAAGTGATAGCGAATCGGAGGGAGAGTCAAATCTCTCGGAAGGATCAGCTGAAGAAGGAGGTAAAAGTCCTTCTAGAAATATAGAAAAGACTTTGAGGCAAATAATGCGTAAATTAGACACATTAAAAGTAATTAAAAATAATCAAAAAATACTCGAAAAAAAATGACCAATATGGAGATTATGCTTGATAAAATGACAAAGAGACAGGAAAAAATGGAAAAAAGAATTACGGACTTGGAAACTACAACGGAAGACATGGTTGAAAGAATGGACAAAATGGAAAAGGAAAATACTGCTTGGACATCAGAAAGAAAACAATTTATGGAAAAAATTGATAAGCTTGAAAATCTCAGTAGACGAAACAATATTAAAATTGTTGGACTTAAAGAAGATATAGAAGGAGAAGATCCAATAAATTTTTTTCAAAAATGGATTCCTGAAAAATTGGAAATGGAAAGAGAAACTCCAATTGAGATTGAAAGGGTGCATAGATCTTTAAGGTCAAGACCTCGAGCTGATCAAAACCCACGATCAATTTTGATAAAATGCTTACGATACCAAGACAAAGAAAAGATCCTGAAGGCCGCTGCCCAAAGTGCCAAAAATAGAAACGGGCCACTGATGATAGCAGGGAAACCAATTCTTTTTTATCCTGATATAAGTTACAACCTGTTGAAGAGAAAGAAGGAATTTAACCCAGCGAAAAAAGCCTTATGGGAAAAGGGTTATAAATTTACAATGCGTCATCCAGCAACACTGATAATTTTTTTGGAGGACGGAAAAAATTTTTTTTCCGATTATCGAAAAGCGGAGGAGTTTGTACAAGAACTTCCATCTATTCGCTAATTACACATAGAGGCTTCCAAACGTAATGGATTAAAGATGAAGATAGACCCAAGGAACAGAAGTGATGGACATTTATGGATATTATAGAAGAGAAAAGCAAAATTTTAGAAATACTAAATGAGAATAGTATTTTTTTTTCTCTCTTCTTATACATATTCTTTTTTATGTTGCGGGGGGGCTGGGAGGCTGTGGATCGGTTACTGCAGGATTCACGTGTGTAATCATGGCGGTTGCCATGACCCGTACAGCAGAGGGGGGTAATGTTGTGTCTTTTTTCCACAACATTAGTAGGGGGGTATTTTTTTTTTCCTTTATATTTTAATTTTTTTCTATCTTTTTGCCTGGATGATTGATGGAGACACACATAGCAACATGGAGATTTTTATAAAGATTTCCCAGGATACCACGAAAGTGGAAAGATTAGGTATTATTATAGATTGGAGTAATATAATAAAAAAAATAATGACTAATCTACTAAATTTTTTAAGTTTTAATGTTAATGGGCTTAATGGGCCAGTAAAAAGAAAAAGAATTTTAACATATATTTAAAAAAAATGAGAACTCCGTGGAGCATGTGGGGATCTTCCAACATCCAGGCATTCCCTTTTTTTTTCTTTCTTATTTTTTTAATAGGGATGTTAGGGAGGAGGGGTTAAGGGGAGGGGGGCTGGGTAACACTTTTTTTTTCATGCACATTTATTCTGTAACTATTTGAAAACAATAAAAAAAAGTTTAAAAAAAAACTTTTCAACTCTTAGCTTCATCCCACTCCCTCCTGTCTTTTCCTATCATTTCGGATCTCCCCCTCCCCCTCTCAAATCTCTTACTGTCTCTTCTTTCAGTTAGTCCTGACGGAGGGTCTCGGTCCGAAACCTTGACTGTACTTCTTCCTATAGATGCTGTCTGGCCTGCTGTGTTCCACCAGCATTTTGTGTGTGTTGCTTGAATAATTTCCAGCATCTGCAGATTTCCTCGTTTATATCCTTCCTCAAGTATGGAGACCAGAACTGCACACAGTACTCCAGGTGCGGCCTCACCAGTACCCTGTATAGTTACAGCATGACCTCCCTGCTCTTGAATTCAATCCCTCTAGCAATGGAGGCCAACATTCTGTTTGCTTTCTTAATAACCTGTTGTACCTGCAAGCCAATTTTTTGCGATTCATGCACAAGCACTCCCAAGTCCCTCTGCACAACAGCATGCTGCAACCTTTCACCATTTAAATAAGAATCTGCCCTTCTATTATTCCTTCCAAAGTGGATGATCTCACATTTACCAAAGTTGTATCCCATCTGCCAGACCTTGGTCCACTCACTTAACCTCTCCACATCCTTTGTATAATTTGCTTTTCCACTTAGTTTAGTGTCATCAGTAAATTTTGCTAAGCTACACTCAGTCCCCTCTTACAAATCATCAGTGTAAATGGTAAACAGCTGCGGGCCCAGCACCGACCCCTATGGCACCCCACTCACCACTGAATGCCAAGTGGAGAAACACCGATTTATACCAACTCTCTGCCTTCTACTGGTTAACCAATCCACTATCCATGCCAATACACTTCCTCCAACTCCATGCATCCGTATCTTATAAATAAGTCTTTTGTGTGGCAATTTAATGAACGCCTTCTGGAAATCCAAGAATACGACATCAACCTGTTCCCCTCTATCCACTGCACTCATAAAGTCCTCAAAGAACTCCAGTAAGTTTGTTAAATAGGACATGCCCTTTCTGAATCCATGCTGCATCTGTCTGATGGAATCATTCCTTTCTAAATATTTCGCTATTTCTTCCTTAATGACAGCTTCAAGCATTTTCCCGACTACAGATGTTAAGCTAACTGGCCTATAGTCGACAGTCTTTTGCCAACTTCCTTTTTTAAAAAGTGGCATGACTTTTGCTGTCTTCCAATCAGCCAGGACCTGCCCAGAGTTTGGAGAGTTTTGATAAGTGATTACCAACGCGTCTACTATAACCTCTACCAATTCTTTCAGCACCCTGGATGCATACCACCAGGACCTGGGGATTTATCTACCTTCAGGCCCTCTAGTTTGCTCATCACTATCACTTTAGTGACAGTGATTTTATCGAGGTCTTCACCTCCCAGTTCGTCCATAACATCCTTCTTTGGCATATTAGATGTGTCCTCCACCGTGAAGATTGACACAAAATAGTCAATAGCCTCAGCCATTTCCTTATCACCCAATATCAATTTCCCCTTTTTGTCTTCCAAGTTACCTACGTTGACTTTAGCCACCCTCTTCCACTTCATATATTTATAAAAACTTTTGCTATTTGTTTTTATATTTTGTGCTAATTTACTTTCATACTCTATCTTCCCTTTCCTTATTTCTTGTTTAGCTGTTCTCTGTTGCTTTTTAAAGTTTTCCCAATCCTCCAGTCTCCTATTACTCTTTGTGACTTTGTACACATGAGCTTTTAATCTGATACTGTCTTTTATTTCCTTAGTTATCCAAGGCTGGCTCTCCCCCACACTTACTGTTCTTACTTTGGACTGGAATATACTTCTGTTGAGCACTGTTGAGAAAAATCTCTTTGAATGTATTCCACTGTTCCTCAACTGACCTACCAAATAGCCTGTGCTGTAGCGGTGTGCTACACGCAGTGCTAAAATAACGACACGGAGTCGGTAAACTGCAATTAAAGATTTTATTCGAACTTCACAGCCTTGCTTTAAAGCCTCCCTCATCCCGCCCTCCCCGGACGCGGATGCTCTAAGGGACACGTACTCACAAACCCCCGCAGGCTTTTTTCCTTTGTTGCAGACCTGGCCTTTGTGCCTGCGCGCTGGCTATTTGTGAGCCGGTTCGAGTGCGCTAGGAAGTGGGTCGCCACAGTGCTCCCAATCCACATTAGCCAACCCTCATCCCGTTGTAGTGTCCCTTGTTCGAGCATAATACAGTACACTAGTTTTAGATCTAACTATTTCATCCTCCATCTGTATGCGAAATTTAATCATACTATGATCAGTCTTTCCTAGAGGATCTCTGACTACAAGATTATTAATCTCACCTGTCTCATTGCGCAGGAGTAGATCTAAGATAGCATTTTCCCTTGTAGGTTTACTAACATGCTGCTCAAGAAAGCCATCACGAATGCATCCTATGAAGTCCTCCTCAAGACTTCCTTGACCAACCTGATTTACCCAATCTATGAGGAAGTTAAAATCCCCCATGACAACTGCCGTTCTGTTCTTACAAGCCTCAGTTATTTCTTGGTTAATCACCCCTGCCACTGCAATATTTTTATTATGTGGCCTATAGACAACATCCACCTGTGATTTTTTTCCCTTTACTATTCTTAATCTCTACCCAGATGGGCTCAACATTCTGCTCCATAGATATATTGTCTCTCACAATCGCCCTGATTTCATCCCTAATCAAGAGCGCCACCCCACCTCCTCTGCCTTCCTGCCTAACTTTCCGTATTACCTGATACCCTTGGATATTTAATTCCCAGTCATCTCCATCTTGCAACCAGGTTTCTGTAATGGCCACTAAATCATATGCCTTGGTACTGATCTGTGTCACAAGTTCCCTAACCTTGCTTCTAATATTATGGGCATTTAGATAAGGTGAACTTATACTCATTGTCCTTTTAGAATCTAGTGACCTATGCGATTTTTGCTTTTTAATTTTATGCACACTACTCTTACATTTTTCTTCACTCACTCTAGCTTTGGTTTCTGCATCACTTCCCTGTTCTTTTCTGTGTGGGTTCCCCTCCCCCTACCATATTAGTTTAAAGCCTCCACAACAGCACTAGCAAACACTCTCCCTAGGACATTTATCCCAGCCCTGCCCAGATGTAGACTGTCCGGACGGTACTGGTCCCACCTTCGCCAGAAGCAGTTCCAATGCCCCACGAATCTGAAACACTCCCTCCTACACCACTGCTCAAGCCACATATTCTAGCTATCCTGCTATTCCAACTCTGGCTAGCATGTGGCACCGGTAATAATCCTGAAATGATTCCTTTGAGGTCCTACTCTTTAATTTAACTCCGAGCTCCCTAAATTCAGCTTGTAGGACCTCATCCTGCTTTCTTCCTATATCGTTAGCACCCACATGCACCACGACAGCTGGCTGCTCACCCTCCCCTTTCAGAATGCCCTGCAGACTCTCCGAGACATCTCTGACCCTTGTACCCAGGAGGCAACGCACCATATGGGAGTCCCGTCTGTGGCCACAGAAGCTCCTCTCTATTCCTCTTACCTTGGAATCCCCTACCACAACAGCTCTGCCACACTTTCTCTTGCCCTCATGCGCAGCAGAGCCACCCACGGTGCCATGATCCTGGCTACTGCTGCCTTCACCTTATCAGCCATCTCCCCTAACAGACTCCAAAGCGGTATATCTGTTTTGGAGGGAGATGACCGCAAAAGACTCCTGTACTACCTTCCTGCGACTACTCTTCCTGTTGGTCATCCATTCCCCATCTTTCCTTAGATCCTTAAACTTGGTGTGACCAACTCACCGAATGTGCTATCCACAACATTCTCTGCATCTCGGATGCTCCAAAGTGAATCCATGCTCAGCTCCAGTGCTGCCATGCGGTCTATCAGGAGCTGCAGCTGGACACACTTCCTGCACATGTAGTCTTCAGGGACACTGTCAGTCTTCCTGAGTTCCCACATGTCACAGGAGGAGTATGGCATGGGTCTACGCTCACCTGCCATGTCAGAGCAACGAATGTTAGCGGAGAGGACCACGGGAGAAAGGAAAGAGCCCGCTGGGGAAGTTGAAGACTTATCTGTGAATCTCTGCGAATCAGTTCTTCGCCGAAGCCCCGTTTGACCCTAAGCCCTCTCACTCTGCTGCCCGCTGTATATGGTGGACTTCTTTTTAAACTCTTCCCGCTCTCTACTGGCTGACGTCAATCGCCTGCGCCGTCTTGTCTCTCTTTACGGAGTAGTAAAATGCCTTCTCTCCAAAAATCTCTTCAGACATTCCTCTCGCAGCCTTCTTGCTTCGAATATTATCACCAATCCACAAAGATTGTGGTCTTAGGCAGTCAAGGATCCAATTGCAGAGGGAGGTACAGAGTTCTGTAACTTATCAATTTGTGGGAATGATGGTTTAAATACTGAACTATAGTTGATGAACCGCATCCTGACACAGGTGCTTGTATTGCACAGGTGGTCTAAGGACTGCATCCTTAGATGACCTATTGTGGTGAAAGACAATTTGCAGTGGGTCCAGGTCTTTGCTGAGGTGGGAGTTCAGTCTAGCTTATGACCAACCTCTCCAAGTATTTCATCACTGTATATGTGCGCACTACTGGGCAATAATCATTAAGGCAGCTCACATTATGCCAGTCAAGTGTAATTAACATATTTAAATATTTGGAGAATGTGTTAAATCCTAACAATGTATTGAGAAATGCAGGAAAACAGAGGGATCTTAAGTTGGAAGAGCAATAAATGTAGTTTTGAGAGAAGGTTATTTTCTCACCAAAAGCACCAGTGGTTTCAAAGAGTACATATGGGAAAGGTCAAGTTAATATCCACTGCTTAATAACGAGCTGTCTTCTCACACCAATAGCGCCTAACAGTGACTCCTTTGCATCTTCGGAAACAGCTCTATTTCCACTTTTTCCCTTTCAGGGTTCTTTTGAAGACACTGACCTGGAGTTGCACGCAGGCTTCGGTTCTTTACGGGAATGGGACCCGCTCTTGGGGTTCCACCATTGGCCGTTATTTGACATGCCAAGGGTTTGGCCCGAGAGTCTTAATCGTTTTTGGAAGCCTAAGTTCTTGGGGCTCTGGAGATAGATGGATTGAGGGTCGGTTGTCGCAGCAGGAGACTTGTGTGTTGTCAGGGAGGCCAGAAAATCTTTCGCTGCGGGCCCGAAGACCCAAGGTCTTTGCAATCTTTGGACACAGAGCTCGAAAACAAAATGAACTTATAGCATCGTAAACCAGCTGGTGGTTGTTACGTCTCCCTCTCGCTGTGAAAATGGGGGACACCTCCCTCTCCCTTGCGGGAGAGGGGGGGGGGAGAGAGTGGGGGGAGAGAGGGGGGGGGAGAGAGGGGGGGAGGGAGGGGGGGGAGGGAGGGGGGGAGGGAGGGGGGGAGAGAGGGGGGAGAGAGGGGGGGAGAGAGGGGGGGGAGAGGGGGGGGAGAGGGGGGAGAGAGGGGGGGGAGAGAGGGGGGGAGAGAGGGGGGGAGAGAGGGGGGGAGAGAGAGGAGAGAGAGGAGAGAGAGGAGAGAGAGGAGAGAGAGGAGAGAGAGGGAGAGAGAGAACACGAACGGACCTGTGGGTTGTCGAATGTTGTATGAAATGCGAAGTCTTTGGGGTAACTTTGCTCTGTGTCTTTGCTATTGTTTAGCATGTGCTTGGCCTCGGTGATGATCTTTTTTTTGCTGGTGGGCAGAGGAAGGATCGCTGCTTATGCGCAGGAGGGGGGACTTTGGGGTTCTCACATTTAACTGTCATTCATTCTTTGGGCACTTCTGTTTTCGTGGATGTTTGCGGAAAAAAAGCAATTCAGGATGTATATTGTATACATTTCCCTGACATTAAATTTGACCTTTGAACCTTTGAAGGGAGAGAAAACACTACAATGAAATTCTGGGAAAGTTCTTTATGGCATTTTAAAGTAAAGGCTTAAAAAGCAAAAAGTGATGGAAGCATTCAGAATATCAGGTAGCATCTATGGAGAGAGAAAATTACTTCAGGTTGATGATCCTTCATTGGTACAGGGAAAACTTATAACTAAAATATAATTTAACTTGTAGAGAAAGGGGAAGGGAAAGAAACAACAAAAATCTATGCTAAGGCAGAGACCAGGAGATAGTCAATGACAGGTCACATCAGTGGTGCGTGTGGAATAAGCTGGTAAAGCTATGTTTTGAGATGCAAACTCGGAGGTAGTTAATGGTAGCTAATAAAAAGAGTGGTAAAGTAGCTTAGTGGTTAGCATAATGCTATTACAGTGCATCATGGGTTCAATTCTGCTGCTGGCTGGAAGTTTAATGTTCTCCACATGACCATGTGAGTTTCCTCCAGGATGCTCCACTAACCCCCGCACCTCCCCGCCACATTCAGAAAAACAAATGAATCAGAAGGTGAATGGGTCACAAGGGCATAATTGGGTAGTACAGGCCTATTACCACATTGCATCTCAAAATAAAAATAAAAATAAAATGAAATAAAACACTGACTACTGTAATGTCTGATGTGTGAACCAGGTCCAGTCAAGAGGATTTTTTTTAGCACAACTAGCAGAATTCAGAAAACCTGGACTCATTTGCAATAACACACAAAGCACTGGAGGAACTCAAAGCCATCAACATTGATTTCAAGGGAGAAGGGTCAGGCAGCATCTATAGAGAGAAACTCGTGACTCTCAGATGAAACCAGTTTGCAAATCAAAAAGCTTGACAGCCATCAAACTTTTCAAGTAACAAGTCAAGAAAATGTAATCTTGCTCTGGACCACAACAAATAAACGTAACACCAAAACTGTACAGCATAGTTAGAATACTTCATCAAATTTACAAGGCAGTTGCTAGATTTTGTTTATTGAAATTACAGAATACTTCTGCAACAAATGAATAATTTATTTTCTGGTCTAATCAATGTCTGAGTTTAGGAATTAAAAGGTGACCTACAATCATAATATTAACAATTATATTTATTCTGTATCAGTGCTAGTGTCAATTACATTTAGAATGGTGTGACAATAATAATAGCACCACACTGTAGATAGCTATCACACAATCAGATGTCAGATATTTATGTATCGGATTAAGGTTTACCACATGATTGGATCACCTAGAATATTTCAAACCAGAAGTAGCCCAAGATCCTTCACACACATTCATTCTCCTCCTCTCTACAGGGAGTGCAAGACAACCCTGAACCCATCACATTAGCAATTGACAGTGTGACTTTGCACACCATCAGTTTGCAATGTTCTGTGCTTCCACTTCAATAAATCCAAATTAGGACACACAGCAGTTCTAAATCTTGTATTATTACACAAGTAGTATTTCAAGAGAATGTGGATGCAAACAGCTCTTTTTAATCTCTTTAACTTTAATCTGCTTTTTAAAACGAGGTTAAAGAGTCTCCAGTGGAAACAAGCTGGGTAGAGTTAATCATTAGATTAGCCTGAATCTTGCTAATAACCCAGTGCCATGAAACGTTCCAGTTCCTTTCTAATGGGATTAAATTCAACTGGCTGATCATAAGTAGACAAATTACAGGAAACTATTCCACCTCCATTCAATTCGAAAGTGAGTTGAGCTGCTCAACTCCACCCCCCCCCCCAAATTGATCTTTATGTTCAAGCATAACAGCAATTTCAGACCAGACTTCGACAGTGATACTACTGATGTTAATTATAGAGGAACACAGAATCATAAGAAAAAGTGACCAAGGAATGGCCATACAATGTGCCAATTTATTCTGAATAGTGAATACTTGAACTACCCCTTACTTGTCATCCAGGTGTTAATGAGCAGTTGCAAGATCACTTCACGTGGACAAAGTCATCAACAATGAATCATACTCCTTAATGACTTATGCATTGCTATCATCACCCAGTATTTCAAAATATTATGTGTACCAACAACAGAAACTGAGCATAGAAAAAGACCAACTCTGCAGATCACCATTCTGCAGACCCTACCCACAATGTTAGGCACCTGTGGATATTTCGGAGTTGATATTTCATGTCTGTTATTGATCAGAACTTCCTGTTTAAAGCCACTGATCCTGAAACATTAATTCTCTCCCCAGTTTTTTTTTTCTGGTTAAAGGTGCAATTGCTAGACAAAAGTATTTTTCACTTTTCATGTAAAAGCATTAGCACCAAGCTAATCTTGATCAATTCCACAATGCTTCGCCATATTGACCAAGAGCAACCTTAACGGCCATGTGACATTGTCCCAATAAATGACAACAATCATCACATGACCTGGTGAGGTTCCCAATACATTATGGCTCATGTCAACTATAAACCATTTTTTAAAAATAAGAGTGCCCACAATCATTTCAGCATGAAGGAAGCACAAATGCATTCACTCTAGGGTGGATATCGACAACCACAAAGATAAAATGCTAGTGTATAACTACATTTATTACTTAGTTTCCTATTCTTATTTGAACCAGCAATAATAAATGACTTCAATTTAATATATAAATAAGCAGCATGACAGATGAATGCTGTAAGTACTGGAATAGGCTTTCTTTCACAATATTTCATAACACAAACTGCAGCTTACTCCGAGTTTGAAACTTGTCTGCAGTCTGGCCCCAGGTTACAAGATTCTGATCCAGAGAAATGTTTGTAATCTGAACTGTTTGTAAGTGGGGAAAAAAATAAAAGCAGTGTGCGGGAGAGAATCACAGAAACGACTGCAATGGGAGAGCAAGCGGGCGCGGGTGAGTGAGAGTAATAATCAGACTCATTTACTCAATGAAGTGTAAATGCCCTGTTTCCTCACCGCCCCCCCCCCCCCAGCCAAACATGGCCCTGCAGCAGCTGGTAAATCCATTCTTATCCATCTCTCCAGTCTCCCAAATGCTCATTGGTATGTTCAGATGTTGAGCATCTGCAATCCAGGAGGACCTGGATACTCAACCTACAAGTGAATCTTATTTTTCTTAAGCTTTAAGGGACTTCATAGACTATTTTTATCGTCATGCTTCATCAAATCAGAACAAAATCTGGATCCAATTTAACAAATTATGACCTTAATAATATTTCAATTCACAAATTAATTGCCACAATCAAAATGTCCAGATCTGGCCACTTATATGGTGTGCTATCATTGGCTACCTCCATCCTCTGTTTTGAAACTTAGTTGTTGGGGATGGAAACAGTATCTTCCATTTTAACTCAAACAATTTTAAAGTAAGTTTTAAAGAACAAATATCCTAATGCCATGCCCTGCATCAACTATAAGATATTACTGGATGCCTGGGAGAAGGAGCCCTGGTTGTGAGTTTTCCCCATTGCTAATCCAATAGAATGCACCCAATGACGATAACCCAAGCCAACACACAGTTCAGGCACTTTTTCCAGCATTGCACGTGGGATAAATAAAAAATCTGTAAAACTACCGCATTATACAATTCAGCTAACAATTGAAGAGGTACTTCAGACACCAAATAAGATTGTCTTAAAGAGAAAAATTGCTGGAATTTAAAAAAAAAATTAAACAGATATTCAAACCAACTTCTGTTCTGACAAAACATGTTGGACCTGATATTTTAATTGCTACTCCTCTTTCCACAGTTGCAGGTTAGTCTGCTGAGAGCTTCCAGCAGATTATTTTTCTTGATTTTGGATTTCCACCATTTGTAGTCTTTTAATGTTGAGACAGGTTTGCCCAGCCAACAAGATGTGACACATTTACCTGTTTAATGCTGTAATGAAATGCACTTCTTTATTTCATATTACTAGCAGTTCATAGTAAGTAGATTTGATTACAGGTTAATTTGACTCTGAATGGATCAGTCTCACACTAAGTTAAATCAAGAAGCATTTTGTAAAGTGCTCACAATAAAGATAAAGTTACTGTCTGTCAGAAAAAAACTTATTTTCAACATTTAAACTTTTCACTTATTTCCTGAATAGAAATAATTTAAAATATTCTTTCCAATGCTACAAAAAAAGTTGCTTTTTCTTTTAAATTAAATTATTAAAATAGGTGATCAAATCAAGTTCTGTGAGTTTTGTGATGCCCAACCCTATTACAAACATTTCCTGGAATGTAAGGCACACCCATCTTTTTTTTTACAATTTTGCAATTAATCTATCTGCCTGATAATTTCACTAAGCAAAAGAACTGGTTAATACAAGTGCAAGGCTGATCTCAAGGACTGTTCCAATTTCAAGTCAAAAATCAGTGCTTCAAGTTTAAAAAAGGAACAAGTAGGAAACAAATTGGCTGAAAACCACAAGCATGTAGGTGAATGTTCCAGTGCTGCCTGCAGATTCAATCAACAGCAGGTCAAAATAAATCAATGGCAACACACAAAAAAACACTAAAAGATGAAGTATGATGCCTAACTGGGGTCAATTTAAAGTTTCAAGAGTGAGATTGATCGATTCTTATTGGGTAGGGCTATCAAGGGATATAGAGCTGTAGCTGGTAAGTGGAAGTAAGGCACAGTTCAGCTTGATTGATGCAGCATTTGAAGGTCTAAATAGCCTCCATTGGTTCCTATAGCATTCTTTCATTTGCAAGCCCTTCCTTCCATCTTCATGTGAAACCTCTCAACAAAATGACTATAACCAAAAACAAATCTTTTAAATTTGCCATCGAGTCAGAAGCGGTTTAAGGCAACCACTGATTGGTTCCTCTATACGGAAGTAGAGGGGAGGGAGGGTGGCAGCTTGTCACTCTTGTCAAGAATCAGCAATTATAATCACATTGAACTTTCAGAAAGTAAAATAAAGGACTAAACTGCAGAAAGTGTAACAAAATGAATTGGCTCAGTCCATGGAGCAAATAGTTGTATGTGTGATTGTGAATGCAAATCCCCAGGTAATCAGCCAGCATCCTGATCCTAGTTGTGGCATAGGGTAGAATTAGCTTCCAATAGTGGCAAAGCACTTCTCCCCACTGGGAGGGAGCTGTCACCAGCATCTCCTGAGCCACTTGTCATCAGACTGTGAAATTAGTTAAGAATCAAATTAAAAGACCTAGTTTTTTGGGTAAAGAAGCCAAGGAACATGAAAATTACTCTCCTCTGTTCAGGTAAACATACATGCAAATATGCAGCAAGATCTCTGAAAGGATTGCTTTCAATCCTGGAAGAAAAAGCAAGTCCAAAAATGCCTACAATATAAATTCCTAGTTTCTGCTAAGCACAGAAACATAAAACAACTTCATGCATAATCTCCGTGACAACATACTAATTTCTGATAACTACGATTTTGCTAACATGCATCACAGATACCTTTTACCAGCAGTTCGTGTGATTTCCCACAGCAGAGAACCACAAACATATTGCGTCATACTTGTTTCAAATTTAGAGTCCATCAGATCAAAAACAAACTTACCCATAGGTACATTGTTTGCATTTTGACAAATTCACATTCAATTAAGGCAACAGCAAAATCGTCCAACTTTAATAAAGATTGCTTAAAAGGTTTACATCTGTTTCCAATCTCTTTTTCAGCCCTTTATCCCCTGCAACTCCTATATCACCTGAGCTGCTGTGAGCAACATATCAGCCCCAAAGGGATTTCTGACAGGCACATCAGTTAACATATCTTTGTGCACTTTTATTTTGAAAAGCAAATATAGGTGGGGCTCAGCAGCAAATCAACTGTCAAACTTGGAGGAAAATTGTAAGGAAAAGTTTGACCCAAACAAAAGGTATAAGACTTCTTCTTAAGGGATCTCACTACCAAACACATTTTTCCCTCCCCCCCCCCCTTTCTGCTTTTCGCAGGGATCGCTCCCTACGCGACTCCCTTGTCCACTCGTCCCCCCCATCCCTTCCCACCGATCTCCCTCCTGGCACTTATTCTTGTAAACGGAACAAGTGCTACACCTGCCCTTACGCTTCCTCCCTCACCACCATTCAGGGCCCCAGACAGTCCTTCCAGGTGAGGCGACACTTCACCTGTGAGTCGGCTGGTGTGGTATACTGCGTCACCCGGTGCTCCCGGTGTGGCCTTTTATATATTGGTGAGACCCGACGCAGACTGGGAGACCGTTTCGTGGAACACCTACGCTCGGTCCACCAGAAAAAGCAGGATCTCCCAGTGGCCACACATTTTAATTCCACTTCCCATTCCCATTCTGATATGTCTATCCATGGCCTCCTCTATTGTCAAAATGAATCCAAACTCAGGTTGGAGGAACAACACCTTATATACCGGCTGGGTAGCCTCCAACCTGATGGCATGAACATTGACTTCTCTAACTTCCGTTAATGCCCCTCCTTCCCTTCTTACCCCATCCCTGACATATTTAGTTGTTTGCCTGTTCTCCATCTCCCTCTGGTGCTCCCGCCCCCCCCTTTCTTTCTCCTGAGGACTCCCGTCCCATGATCCTTTCCCTTCTCCATCCCACCCCCTCCGGTCTACTCCTATCATTTCGCATTTCCCCCTCCCCCCTCTACTTTCAAATCTCTTACTATCTTTCCTTTCGGTTAGTCCTGACGAAGGGTCTCGGCCCGAAACTTCAACATCGCTTCTCCCTATAGATGCTGCCTAGCCTGCTGTGTTCTACCAGCATTTTGTGTGTGTTGTTGTATAAGACTTCTGCTTCTTTGCACTTAAAATATTGTCTTATCCCTTTTTAACATCTCATTCCAATGGTACTCTTCAAGACTTGATGTTGGACAAATAGGTCAGACAGCCCAGGCACTTATTACTGTTAGAGAGGCCCATTGTGGTTCTTGTATCTAAAATGAACCACATCACCATGGAATAGGAATGTCCTGGTCCGTGTCATCCAGTTTACCACACTGAACTCAAGTTAGTTCATTCCAAAGATATTAATAAATGGCTTCATTTTGGACTTGCACCTTATTGTCTGCCTGCACTGGTCTTTCTCTAACATTCTGCTACTGTTTCTCCTTGTTCTACCTCAATACACTGAAGTGATGAAATGATGTGTAGAAAAGCGAGATACAAAGCTTTTCACTGTACCTTGGTACATGGGACAACAATAAACCAATTTGGTTAATTCACAGAGATTTGGAGGTGAATTGAGTGTGGGGGGGGGGGGGGGGAAGTACTAATAAAAATGGCAACTAACCTCACAACTGTTGCAGAGGCATTAAGTTTCTTTTCCCCCAGCCAGGCATACTTCATGTTGGAATTACAGATATGAATCAAACCCATGTTGCATTCTGTACCTATCTGAAACCCAGTTTTTTTCCAGTGATTCTTTTCTTTTGTAAGGTGCCTCCAGTATTTCCTACCTTTAAATGTGTATTCATTAACATAAATTAATACAGAAGTCATTGTATGAGCATATGTTATACAAGGACACCAACATAATCAAATCTGATGTAAAGAACATCTTTACATTTTAA
The DNA here is from genome assembly GCF_048418815.1 of Hemitrygon akajei. Taxonomy (NCBI): domain Eukaryota; kingdom Metazoa; phylum Chordata; class Chondrichthyes; order Myliobatiformes; family Dasyatidae; genus Hemitrygon; species Hemitrygon akajei. The sequence goes on from NC_133154.1 coordinate 12,212,763, forward strand.
AGATTGAAACAGATGAACAAAAATGTTTGAACTTATTTATTGGATGTCGCTAGCAAGCAATAGTTTATCCTTGACAGTGTCCTATTTCACAAAGATGTAAATTAAGAGTATACTATTACATCCTGGTGTACTAGGCGGATGTCCGAAGGCTCTGGATACTTGGAGAGAGTTACTCACTGATATCAGTTCTGATGTACTATTGAAAATCAGGTTTATGTGACTGTGTTGCATCAACAGTAACACACAGGATTTTTGTGGTGGGGGAACTGAGCAACAACGACAGCAAAAGATAAGGTGTTATGATTTGCTCCTACTGGAGATTGATATTACCTAGTACTTGCATAGTGTATTAAATGAAACTTTTCTTCACATGCACAAATATTGTCCATGTCCTAGTGGAATCAAGCAGAGGGTGTCTCATTTTCTCAGGAATTGCACATTTACAATCACCTGTGATCATCCCCATTTCACTGATGATGAAAGGAAAGGCTGATAGAGCAGCTAAGGATATTGCATTGAGGAACACATTAAGCAGTGTCCTGCAGCCAAAGTGATTGACCTCCAACAACTCCAGTTACTATAGGGATTTCTCTGGATTCTTATTGATATTACTTTTACTAGCGCTCAGTTGCTTAGCTTGATATCAGGGGCAGTTATAACTCACTTCTGTCCATAAAGCTGCAATGAGATATGTAAAGGAATGATCCCAGCAAATCCAAACTGCATGGGCACTGGTAATTTAAATGCTGCTTGATAATACCTTGATCAATATGCTGATGATCAAATGATGAGAAAGTGGTAAGCATCCAGATTGGATTCCTCCTAGTTTTTGTGGTTAGAGATTAACTGAGCCATTTCTAATTTGGAGATGGCATCAGATTTCAGAAGGTTAATCAATACAGAAGAGGACTACAGCAAATTAAAGGTACATTAATAATCTTACAAAACGATTTCATAATTGGCATGTTGTACACTTTTGTAAGATGACCAAGAAGGTGCAAAATCTGGAGGAAAGAAGAGAGATGTAGGTCCCAAAGAACCTTCAAGTACAAATATCAAAACATGTCTCAAAACAATACCACAACAAAAAGTAAAAAATAAAACAAAATTAGTCTTGTTATGGAAAAACTGAATTGAGAAATATGGAAGTTATGCTAATTATACATTGAACCATTAGAACCATGATTAAGTGTAGTATACTGACTATTGGTTGCTGTATTATAGATATGATATAAAGAGACTCAGAGTACACAGATGTACAAGGATGATAGCAAAGATGATAGCAAAAATGATATGACAATTAGAAAGGGATGAACAGACTGTATCTTTATACTTTTCTGAGAAACTTTAAGGGTGACCTTATAGAAATCCTTAAAATATTCATTTATATGTGGGAAATAGAGACACTGTTGCTTCCAGTTGTGGGAAAGTTCATCGTTAGACTTGTACAAGTAACCAAGTTCTGTAATCCAACAGGGAGATCAGGGGAAAAAAAACTTCTTCACCAGTTGAATTTAGTACCAATGGGAATGACTTAAACAAGCATATGAAGAAGGAACAGATGTATGCACTGACAGATTTAGATGAGGAAAATCAGAGGATAGTCAAGTAGAGTACACTGGCTGGTTTGAATGGCCTACTTCCAATTCAACACTGCATTGTTGTTTTGGTGTCTGTTTCAGCTGAAATACATTCAGTATTTCAGTTACTGTGTGGTAACTCTATTGGAAACACCAGTTCCCAGGGCAACACATAAAATGCTGGAGATACAAAGCATGTCAAGCAGCATCTAAAGTGAGAAATGAACAGTCAGCACTTTGGGTTGAAACCCTATATCAGGACCTGTATGTTGCTCCAGATTCCAGCATCTGCTGTGTCTTGTTACATCAGAACCCAGAAGTTCATAAGGACAACTGAGAGCAAATTTGGTAAGGTAGACAACTTATCTGTATGACTTGCACCGACTTTGTCATCGGTATTGTCATTTTACAACCACGAGTGAAATCTCCTCTCCAAAATGAGATGGCCAATTCTTTCTACATAAAGATATTGACAAATGGACAAAATAAATACAGAACACCACAAAGGAAATTTCTATCTGCTTCATATCTCTTAAGACTCATATGCATACATTCACTCATAACATTCAGCATTAATAAATGGAGGATTCAAGCAAACCATTTAGGCTCAAGCTCCCAGTGAAATACTAGCAAAATAATTCATCACCATGATGCTTTCTTTGTGATTAAAGTTAAATTGAGGTTTCAGCTGCTCTACCACACCAAGGCCACTCAGACAAAAAAAACAGTAATAGCATCTGTTGTGAGTGAAACAGAATTGTTGTTCCAAATTGATGTTATCAGAGGATTCTTACAAAGACCAATGAAAGATCACCAAGCTGAAACATAAATTCACTTTCTCTTTCCAAAGATGCTGTTGACCTGTTCCAACATACGTAGTTTGCTTTTCAATCACTAAAACAGATAATCTATTTACCAACCTATTCTTGCTTGAGAGATCCTGACATGTGTACTTCATATATTACATCAGTGACCACGCTTCAGAAGTATTTGACATGCTAGATGCACATAATATGGGAAAGGGAGAGCTTATTCATTTTGGTATAAAGAATAAAAACATTTACATTTTTTAAAAATTGACAAAAATACGTTAAAATACAGATACAGTCGCTGAGTCACCAAGCAGGATATAAAACCAATAACTAGTTTTGTTGCTTTTGATTTCCAGAATAAAATTAGTTCTAAAAATAAAATTCACATCTTGTTCATTCAGAAGCACTTAAAGGCCGATGGAAAATCCAGGAAACCTAACAATGAGGAGGAATCTGCCACTACTGCCTGTCTTCCAAGGTTTCTGGCAGGATCTCCGTTATCCTGAAGAAATACCAGATTAATACTATCCACAAACCCATAAGAAGGCTTAAATCACACCTTGTGCAGGCCAAAGATGACCTGGGAGTCAGGACGATCGACAATTACAGGATTCACTGTGAACACAGAGCAATGTATATCAGCCAGACGGGATGCACTGTGGAAACCCACAGCAAGGAGCACAGGAGGTGTATCGGTTTGGGTTTCCCAGAGAAATTGGTGGTAGCAGAGCATTGCATTCGCTATGGCCAAAAGATTGACTTTGATGGCACAAAACAACTGTGCTGCAACAATGGCTTTTGGGACTGCTTGGTGAAGGAAACCATTGAAATAAAACTAGAGGAAAATAATTTTAACAAAGGCAAAGGTCCTGCTCTAAATAAGTACCAGAATTTGATTGTAAACAAGGTGGGACAGCGGAAACCTGATTGAATGAGGACTAACCTATCAGGAAGGATGGATGACAGGGGTATTAATACCACCGGACTAAACCTGCTCAGGCATCACCCCGATGAAGATGGCAGAATCTGTCATCGAAATGTCAGTTAAAATTGATTACCCGGCTAGAAGCCCGAGAAGAGTTTATTCGTCATATACGCTGGGAAAGCACTAGATCCTTCCCTTTAAAAATGGTATTATGATCACTAGATGTAAAGTGTTCCCTACACACTTCTCTGTCACTTACCCACTTACCCTGTCTCATTCCCTAAGAGGAGATCTAGTATCACACTTCCTCTAGGTGGGACCTCTATGTATTAATTAAGGAAACTTTCCTGAACACATTTTACAAACTCTATCCTATCCAGCCCTTTTATAGTATGGGAGTCCCATTCGATATGTGAAACGTTAAAATCACGTACTATCACAACCTTATGTTTCTTGCAAAAGCCTATCTCACTAGAAATTTGCTCCTCTAAATACTGCAATTTGGTGGTCTATAATATAATCCCATTAATGTGGTTTTTCCTTTGTTATTCCTCAGTAGACAAGCTCTCCAGTCTATCCTGCCTGAGCTCTGCCCTGAATGTCATCCCTCTCCCTTTAATCCCTCTATCACATCTAAAACAACTAAACCCCAGGACACTCAGCTAACAAGTCTCACTAATAGCTACAATGTCATAATCCCATGTGCTAATCTATGTCCTAATCTCATCTGCTTTTCCTACAATGCATCTTATGGTGAAAAATACACAACTCAAAACATTAATCCCACCATGCTCAACCTTTTGATTCCTGACTTTGTGTGTAGGCTTAGCAATATCTTTCCCCACGATGACTCCACTATCTGCTCTGGTGTTCTACTTCCCTGGTTCCCAACTCTCCGCAAATTCTAGTTTAAACCCAACCATGCAGCACTAGCAAACCTTTCCATAAGGATATTAGTCTCCCACGTTCAGGTGCAAACCATCCCACCTGTATAGGTCCCACCTTCCCTGAAAGAGATCCTTACTGAATTATGAATGTCTAACTTATGGACTTAAGTTATGGACAGCCGCTCTTTCTGTGCCTGACTGGTCTCCCATCTCAGCCTTCTCTCTGTGATCCTCTTCTACAGAGTGTTTTGGTTCATTTCCCACTTGTAAAAAGTTCAAGTTATGAACAGTTCTCAGGAAAGTGGGGACTGCTTGTACAAAAAAATTGATGGTAAATGGTGTGCTGGTATTACTGCATGGAGAAAAGAGTACAAGAAATAGATAGGCTTACTTGGCACAAATTCCTCTTTTCAGTAAGAATAAAAGGCAGAATCAGTGAAACCAGAACCACAGAAAATCCTTGAAAATTTGATAGTCTAAATGTTGCCTTCTAAAACTAGGGAGTCTAGCACTAGGGGGAAAAACCTCATGCAAAAGGCTAAGATGAAAATAAGTTTCTTCAGGAGACAACAATTCTTTGAAACCTCTAACTCACAGGGTTGTTCGTGTTCAATTTAAGAGTAAATTCAAAACTGATATTGACAGAATTTTGAATTTTAAGGGAAACAAAGGATATAGAGCCCAGGTGAGAATGTATACCTGAGTTCAAGGATCATCTTTGATTTTACTGGTGCCAGGGAAGCCTGGGATTTGTATAAACTATCTGATGTGCAATTTCCTGTAATATAACATTATTCTGATTCCACATGCTTCACATAACTGATTTACTCTTCACAATAGATGCTGCCTAACTTCTGAGTTTGTTCATCTTTTATGTGTTATTCTACTTAAATGTGCTTTTTCTTTAATTTTGGACTTCACTGCTAAAATATGAAATAGTCTTGTTGTTCCAATTAATTTAAAATCTCCAAAATAAACCCAAAGTTTTAAAGAAAAATCTACAACTTCGTTAGTTTGCTAGAACAGAAATTTTATATTTCAACTGTATTTTGAAATTCTTTGCATTTTTTAAGTAAACACAAGATAAATAATGAAAATTGTTATTTCACCAGGTAGGAGCCCTATAATTGTCATGATGCAGGATCTTGATACAAAATGTCAACCAGCCCTCTGCCTCCGCAGATACTGCTTAACCTGCTGAGTTCCTCCAGTTTTTTTTGTCTTTTGCTCCAGATTAGAGTCCCTTGCATTTCTATAATTTGGCAATTTACAGCAAAAAATAATGTTTGCAAATGCAAAGAGTAATCTTAATTTTTTTTTTAAAAATATTCTTTTGGAGCAAAGGTGATGATGGAAGCAAGAATATGAAGACATGGAGTTGACAGACAATCAAGCAGGCAAGCGGCCCAAGTAGTCCAAACAAAATGCCACTGACTTCTTTTGAAATCACCTCCATCATTAACACTTCTTATATTTGTCCACTCAGATTGTTGCTATATCACCAATTTTTGCACCATCAGTGGACATCTTCATTATCAAATACTCAGTGCACTTCAGGGTAATTTATCTGCTTCTTAAATTTAACAGAAGGCAAGATATATGTGGGCCACACACTTTTCTATTTACATGTCAGTGAAACAACTGTAAGTGTGTATATACACATAAGAACGTATTTACAAATTAGGAACTAATCAGACCTCAGCCACTGAATGAATTACAATTGATAGGACTATAATCTGTATTTCTGCACAAATCCAGTAATCTTTTACCTCCCTTCACCTTAGAAAATATTCAAAAAGATTCAAAAGCTCTGCCTCTATCCTTTGAAGTGTTAAAAAGGCAGCACAATAAAAAGAAATCATGCCCCACTTCTGGCCAAAATTGGTAATGCTTGCTTTTAATAGATGCTCCCATAGAAGAATTTTCTTACAACTCACTTTTCAATTGCTTTAATCTCTTTAAAGATTATATATACACACAGAAGTTCCTATCAGCACATAAAAATATCATTTCTCACCAATTACCAGCCAGAAACTGGAGTTAAAACTCTTGTCTTAGGAAGTCCATCAGAAAACTAATATAACTCACTTCCACACCATGTCTGAGAGTCTAGAGAGAACTAATAAAGGTTGATATGGAAACAACAGACCCTTCAGTAGATGGGGCAGGTGCTACCTGACAAGGCCAACAAATGGGTAGTTTGTGAGGTGGTGCACTGCTTCCATCATTTACATTGCGATACTATGCATTTCTAATGCTACCCAAAATCTTCTGCAATTTTTAGTGTCATATGCCAGGGATTACCAAAAGTCAATTGGGAATAATGCATTTCTTTAAGGTGGATTTGAACACACCATTAAATCTAAACATCTGATAATGACTACCCAGGGAAGAACATTTGAGGAACTTTGCGAGGTGTTGGTAGCATCTTTCTAGTCCCTAGTGGTACCTTACTGTAGGTAGTATAGGCTTCAGAAATATACAGGATGGCAGGGATCACTGCTGCCAAATACGTCATGAATTTGCTCAAGATTTGCCATCAAGATCTTCAAATATCTTCTTCCATGAAGCAAAAGTTGTGCTCACATATTGAAAGCAATGAAGGAGAGGTGGCTACAGAGATATGAGAAGTGATCCACTTATGAAAATAGGAGGGAGTCGGCTCCTTGCCCTGTCAAGCCATGATTTCATATGATCATGTCTGATCTGCCTCAGCCCTCGAATCCTCTTCTATGCTAATTCTACATATCCGTCAATTCCCCAATCCTTCAAAACTTTATCTACTTCTGGTAGATAATTTAACTGGTCCAAGTCTGCTAGTAATCATATCACCATATCGATGTAGTTTGTATTCTTTACACTGTCAGCCAGAATCCTAATGATCATCCATCTCTTGCAAATCTTTTTAAACCAGATTAATTACTTTGGGGCCTGTCAATGCATAATCACATTAATTCACAACTTTCCTGGCCAATGTCATCGATGTCATATTTATTTTTGTTGTAAATATATTGTATACCCCCATCTTAAAGGCTCAGATTCAGTCTCTGGTCAGTGTTAAATTAGCCAATCTCAGGCAAAGAGACATCGAAGTTCAAAGTAGTCATAGTCATTGATCACATATTGAAACTATTTATACACACACACACACACACACACACACACACACACACACACACACATTTTAATAAATAAATAAATATAAATAAATGCACACACACATATTCATACGGGTAGTCATTATATATGTATTCCTTGTTGAGTACTTTGTTGGCAGTCTCAATGCTAATAGCTAAATGCTAATGCAAATAGCTTTTCTATTTCTTTTGCAAACTTTCCTTGTACTGTGATGTGGCTTGCTTGGCAGATTTGAGCATTTTGCCAGAAATCTCAACCTCATAGCAGTCTGTGTCAATGAATTTGTTAACTTTGCAAGACAGCAGATTCACAAGTGTTTTGTGAGACAGCTGACTTCTGAATTCTGTCTTAATGTGACACATCATGCTGAATGCCCTTTCTACATCACAATTAGAATTTGGGTTTGCTAATGAACGAATGACACCTGTTAAATTCACCTCAGCATGTCTTTTACAGTCATTTAACTCACCACGGGCAAACAGCGCAGCGAGCAACACTCTCATTATTTTTGACCCCTATTAGGCAGGGGTACACTGTAGTGTAGTCTGGGGTGAAGTATGTTTTATATTTTATTTTTTTGGAACACTGCCATGGCGCTGCAGGACTCTAAACTGAACTGATGGGCAATGAAAGAGAGAGAGAGGGAGGTCGACTGTAAAGCCCACCCACAGAGAAAACTGGTAGGTCTACTTAGCACAAAGAGAGACCAAACAGGATGCCGTCTCTGTCACTCTCTCGCTACGTCTGTCATTGGCTCTCCCTCTCTTTCTCCCTCTCTCGCTCTCTCTCAAAAAAAAATCGATTGCTGGGATATTGTATATAATTTGTAGGCATCAGGGAGCCGCTATCAATATGTGGGAGACTCCTGGAACTTCCGGAAGAGGTGTGATGTCTGCAAAAGGATCAGGACTCATTTGTCTAATTATTATTTAGAAGCCATTAATAGAAGCAATTGGGTGTGAATATTGGGTGTGAATATTAGACGAGGCCAGAATGTGACCTTACTATACAGGTCATGAAGTATCACCCAGGCTTACAGCAAAGGCTTGATAACTGGAAAGCAAAAAAAATTAAAAGTAAAGCAAATATTAAGGAAAATCTTGACTTTTGAAATAAAGTTGTGAAACACTGATTGCCATTAAGTAGAGAATGCAGGAAGTACTTTATTGTACAACAGATTTATACCTACATTAGTATAGAGCTGATTTATTTGTGAATTCAAGGCAGTTGAATCAAAGCCATACAATATACTTTTATCTTTCATTTGCAAGATGGTACTTATGATAAAAATTTACCAAGAAAATCTGCAGTAAGCATTCAATAAATAGCCCAATTGTTTAGGCTATAGAAGGCTACATATTATAGAATTGATTCCTGTTACAGTTCTGTGCTACCAGAATGTAATTGATGCAGAAAGTACACCTAATTAACAATACTGTGATAATTTAACTGGTCCACATCTACTAGTAACCATAAGATCACTGCACCGATGCAGTCTGTATTCTTGTCTTTGTCAGCTGACATCCAAACGTTCATGACAACATCCAAGTCCAACAAACTTTTTCAGTAAGATTTGCCACAGCCTCACGTTACTTCTGTTAGTCCCTGTTGCATTCAGCCGAAATACTTTCTTGCTGACTGCTGGTCAAGTTAAACATTATTGATGGCAAATTTGTAACATAATGGAAACCTTGGAGGTGGGTGCCCATATAAGCATGGACAACACAGGCTCAGATGTCCCATAGCTGCATCTGCGGACCTTGTCTATTCCCATTCCCCTCCACACTCAGAACAGACTGGAGTTCTTTTACCTCATCCTGAAGTCAATTAAAGAGCAGGTGGCTTGGATTCTATATTTAGAAACTGACCTATCTCCAAGCAGCTCACAAAGCTGAAAAACAATTAATACAGTTGTGGCATTCAGTGATACCAGTGATTTAATATTTCAGTATACTCTACATGGTGGTGTGAACATAGACTGGAACACAGTTCAGCAGAGCAAATCACGTTACTGGCTTCTCTACCAAAACCATTTGTTCTTGTCTAGGTGATAGATTAATGAAAAAATGCAACATTTCAGACATACTGAATTAACACCAAATATGCTTCCTATCAGGGATAATAGCAAGTATTCTTTACCACACCTACAGTGAAATTCAGTCACCTTACATAACAAACCATTTTCAGGTTTCGCTTGTCCCACAAAAGGAACTACTTTTAGGTACTATTTCTGCATGTCTAGATTAAGATCATGTTCACCAAACTACAGATTTTCCTAACCTGGACTCGTGCTTTTGAATCATTGACATTCAGACACAGAACAGCTGTTGACATATTCCATCATTTAGCTAAGAGGTAGCTGACTGGACAGTAAATTATCAATTAGCCACCCTGTTTGGGTGAATAGGTGAACAGTGACATCAAAAGGAAAACCTGTAGAATATGAACCCAAGACCTAAATTCCAGCGGCAAGATGAGAATGATTGCTCTTGACAACAACATAGAACTTTACTGAATGTGGTATCAAAGAGCCCTAGTAAAACCACTTTAACGGTCATACAAAGAAAAGTAGTCATAGCTGATCTATAACAGACCATTTATGATTATATGATATATATGTACAATGTCTGAAATACATCTTATGGAAATGTTTGTTTGATGAACTTCAATTAAAAAAAAATAAATTACAAAAAAAAAGGCGGCATCCATAATTAAGGACTCCCATCACACAGGACACGTCCTCTTCTCACTGCTACCATCAAGGTGATGGTACAGGAGCCTGAAGATAACACATTCAAAGTTTCAGGAACAGCTTCTTCCCCTCTATCAGCAAGTTTCTGAATGGACAATGAATCCACGTACACTACCTCATTATTTTTTGCCCTTTTTGTACTAATTTAATTTATATATTTCTTTTTGTAATTTATAGTACTTTTAGTATTACATATTACAATGTACTATTGCTCCAACAAATTTCATGACATTTGCCAGTGATATTAAATCTGATTGTTTCATTAATTTTTTAACCACCTGAAGAACACATTTAGCAAAATAAAATACAACTGTTTTTAAAAAGAAAAGGAACCAAGGTTCAGTGCTAATAACCTTGATATCTAACGAGGATCAAGCATTGCAGAGATTGTGCCAAAGGGACTGACTGAACCCTTGATTTAGAATTAAGAAACTAGAATTTTCAGTTTGGCTATAGTCATTGATTGCATTGGTCTCAAGAACAAAAACTATGAAAAATCATAAGAGCAAGAAACTCCCAAATGGGAAAATCCATAACAACTTATTTTAAAATTTAGTAATTTCTGATTCTTCAATCAAATGACGGAGTTATTGCATTGAAAAATAAAAGCTGTGGAAGCAATTCCACCAGAATAATTCCGTTATCAGTTGAAAACAATAATTGTCAAAGCAATTTTTCCAGTTCAAGGAATGTAATTATTTAGTGCTCTTAAAACTCATGCCTGTCTTCAACTTACTCACCGCAGGCTAAATTTCAGAACAAATCATAATCAAGTCACACAAAGTCCATTTAAAAATCATAAATAAATAAGCACTCTAATCCACTAAAACTGTTCAAGGGTTTTGGTACACTTTTGAAATTGAAAAACTTGCCTGCAAGCAGATAACCTGAATTTCTTTAGTTTACTTACAGGCTTTTGTGGCTTTTCTAACTTAAAAAAAAATTAGGATTTGTAGTAAAAACCAAATCCTCGAACCTCCATTTCTCTTATCCATACATCTCAACATCATCTTAAAAACAGGCATTAGTCCCTACATTTCTTGATCATTTGGAAATGTAAATTGTAATATTTTTTGGCCAACATGCAGGACAAGATCCAAGCAACACGCACAAAATGCTGGAAGAACTCAGCAGGCCAGGCAGCATCTATGGAAAAGAGTAAACAGTCACTGTTTCAAGCCAAGACCTTTCATCAGAACCCAAGTTCCTCCAGCATTTTGTGTGTGTTGCTTGGATTTCCAACACCTGCAGATTTTCTCATGTTTATGCAGGGCAAAATGACCAAAAGTTCTCTAATTAAATACAAAGCAATAGCAAAGTACCATTCTTAGTCCATGTAAACACTCCACTCCAAATGCAAAACACTGCTACAAACACAATCTTTTGGAATTATATTATCTTTAGAAATGGATTGTGGACTTCAGAAAAAGTAAGATGAGGGAACACAAGCCAACCAACCCTCTAAGAGGGATCAGAAGTGGCGAGAGGGAGCAATTTCATGTTCTGGTGAAATTAAACTTCATTCTAATTCTGTCTATAACTTTGAGGTCCAATGCTAAAATGAGCTAGTGACCTTCTAACAATCTTATCACTTGGACTATTTAGTTCAAACTTTTGGTATCATTGTTGACATGTTGTTTGTTGCTGCTAAAACTCCATTGCCTTCGGGATCTTTAGACCTGATTATGCCAATGTGTATCTGGTTGGCCTCCCTTACGCTATCTTCTGTAAACCTAAAGCCATCCGAAGGTCTGCTTTCCAGGTCACAACACCAGCTACGCCCTGGAATCACAGGAGAGTGCAATGCTGGAATCTAGAATAAACAAACAATTTGCTGGAAGAACTCAGCAGGCTGAGCAGTGTCTGTGGGAGGAAAGTAATCCTGATGCAGGCTTTTGATCTGAGACTCTGACAATTTCTTTCCTCTCACAGATGCTGCTTGGTCCACTGATTTTCTTCAGGTAATTGTTTGCTGCACATGCTAAGCCCTGTTTCATTCCTCATTTCTGTTCTTTTGGAACTGTAGTGGCTCCCAATTAGGACCTTAAAATATGTAATCCAATGTTACATTTCCTTACTACATTGAGGGAGACTATACAGCCAACTTTTAGAGTAACCCCATTCCTTGCTTACTTTCCTGTAATATATCCTGTCTCACATATCCATCAATAATTGCCTACCTCCCACTTACACCAGAGATAATTTACAGTAATCAATTAACCTAACAACCAGCCCCAATCCTCGTATACAGCACAAATAGTTCTTTGTAGTCCTAATACCTCTCATAAAACTATGAGACAGACCTGCACTTGTCTACCTAAAGGTTAGAAATTTAAGTTTTCTTTATAATTCACAGATTACTGACATGGTACTGCTCTCCAGTGCATCTCGTCTTGGGCACTTCTATTATGATTCTTATAAGGTTGGACAATAAATATCAGTAAAAGATTTGGGAATCTAATTTTCTTTTATTGCAATGTGGTAGTTCCTGCTGTGACAACTGTATAGTAACTAGTGTGAAAACCTTCAAAATCATCCATTTGGTGGAAAGATAAAATTGAACTGAAGCTTCTCTTGCCATAGCTGTCATTTTTACACTGAATAAGGTCAGCATTTTACACTATTATTCTGATCTAAAACTAAGGTTTTTCTGGGACATGTAACCTGAGGAAGGGGTTGATACACATGCTCCTTTCCACAGCTATGGTGTTGACATTCAGAGCTTCAAGTTTACAGGAATGAACATTCCCAATAGCCTATTCTGGTCCAACTATGTTGATGTCACGGTCAAAAAACCTCACCAACGCTTCTACTTCCTCAGGGGGATGAAGAAAATTGACACGTTCCTGTTGACCCATATCAATTTATTGGTGCACCCTGAAAAGCATTCCATCTGAATGTACAACGGCTTGGTAGGCAACCGCTCTGCAAGTGACCACAACAAATTGCAGAGAGTTCCAGACACAGCTCAGCTCATCACAGAAACCAGCCTCCCCTGTCTATATTTTGTGCAGCCAGCATAATTAATAGAACATAGAAAACCTACAGCACAATACAGGCCCTTCGGCCCACAAAGCTGTGCCGAACATGTCCTTACCTTAGAAATTACCTTGGGTTACCCACAGCCCTCTATTTTTCTGAGCTCCATGTACCTGTCCAGGAGTACAGGTAAAAGACCCTATCGTATCTGCCTCCACTACCGTCGCCAGCAGCCCATTCCATGCACTCACCATTCTCTGCGTAAAAAAACTTACCCCTGACATCTCCTCTGTACCTGCTTCCAAATACCTTAAAACTGTGCCCTCGCATGCTAGCCATTTCAGCCCTGGGAAAAAGCCTCTGACTATCTACACGATCAATGCCTCTCATCATCTTATACACCTCTATCAGGTCACTTCTCATCCTCTGTCACTCCAAGGAAAAAAGGCCGAGTTCACTCAACCTATTCTCAATAAGGTATATTCCCCAATCCAGGCAACATCCTTGTAAATCTCCTCTGCACCCTTTCTATGGTTTTCATATCCTTCCTATAGTGAGGCAACCAGATGTCTTCACACACCCTGGATATTCTCTACTCCCTCTCCCATTGGGTAGAAAATACAAAAGCTCAAAAGCATATATCAGCAGGTTCAAGGACAGCCTCTTGAATAGTCTTTTTGTGTGATAACATGGAATCCTGACGTCACAATCTACATTATATACATACACTTTATTAATATTTACCCACACTGCATTTCCTCTGTACACTTCATTCTGCATTATTATTTTACCTTGTCCTATCTCGATGGATTGTGTAAACATTTCATCTGTATAAACAGTAAACCAATACCAATGTCACCACCTCAACCACACATTAAGATATTTTGCAGGTTTTTTAGTTGCTTTACGCTCAAAACTCTAGCAAAGCCCTCGCTATCTTTTCAAAATGATCACTTCCTCGAGTGGGTAAGGGACTGGTTCACACATTCATCATTATTCTTAGTCTTGTGAAAAGAAGTGCTCTCATCAATAACTCTTGTTACCATTAGTGGGATGGAGACTCTTAGTCACAAGCTTAGGTCCTACTTTTATGATCATCTTCTTCTTTATAACTTCATATTTGAAAAAGAATGTTTCATTTATATTAAGTCTGTCAAATAAAAATTGTACAACTATTCTACCGAAAAAGGAGTGTTTAACAAGAACTCTTAAATATTTTCCAAATTTTGCTTTGTGGGTGAAACTTCATCGAATTTCTGCCTTTGAAGATAATTAGATAAGATTGTAAATGAGCTTCTCTTCTAAAACCCTGTGGTTTTAAATATAAAACTGTTAAAATAATTATATATGATTACCATGAATTATGTTGTTATACACCCAACAGAAGATACAGAAATAGGCAAATATGTAATGACTGAGGTTTCCCCAATGGGTTCTTCCTCTCCAAGGATTCTGGCAAGACATTTTGAAGAAAAAAAGAACAAGCAGCTGAATCTAATGAAAACACAAACGATTCACAAATGATGTAATAAGTTCACGAACTGAAAACAATTCCTGTTCATTCTAAAACTGGTACAGTGAGGTTCAGCATGAAAAGTACAAGACAAAATGAAGAGCCTCATCAAGGTAGAGTTGGAAGTGTTAGGGATTGCAGACTGCATTACAATGTTATTCTCAAAATATCATGACATCTTTTAGAACAGTGTGTGGAAAATGAAAACAAGAGGGTTGAGTGTATTATGAATTCTCTTCCTCCAAAAGTGATAGAAGCAAAGTGATCTTGAGACAGACACAGCTAGTGAGGAGAGGGTGGTCAATCATGATCTTAACAAATAAGCAGAGAAAGTTTAGAGTAGTCTTCCTACTCCTGATTCATACAATTTCCAACACCACACATAATTTTCCTATAAACAAATTAACAAGGAAATAATATAGAAGTGAGGAAGTTGCACTACATATTTATAAAACACCTGTTAAACGAGTGTTTTCAGTTCTGGGTGCTACCAAAGAATGTCAAGGTATTAGAAAAAGGCAGAAGTTTTACCAAAGTTGAACTGCTCCAATGTAAGTAAATTAAATATACAAGAGACAGAATTAATGTGATTAGTAGAAGTACCACAAACTTAGAGAAAGGATTTTGTTTTGTTAATTCTTAAAAGATGTTATGATTTCTGAGAATGATGGAAGCAAATTTATTTACAGTTAGCGTTTACTTACCTTTAAATTAGTTGATCATAAGAAATAGCAGAGGTGATACTGGACAAAATTTGACAAAAATGGTGGGGCAATGGAGGGACTTTGAACATTTTGCATCTGACAGCACCATTGAAAATAGAGATGATCGTGAATTTGTTCCACCCATTTGCTAAATTGGCTGCTTACCACAAACATCCAATGTATCCAATATATGGATATATCTAAAATTACTGATGCTCTCTGGGAAAGGGTCATTTTCTGACCTGCTCTACATATAACTCTAATTGCATGATAATCTATAACTCAATACAGTCAAGATGTAGCCTTGCCAGCTGTACAGATGCCAACAAGCATTTTAAAATCTCATTTGGTAGCTTTTCAAGAGAACTATAAGACTGATTTTAATCCCACAAAGTGCGAGAGGTACATCTTGGGAGGTCTAAGGATCATCATTAAGAATGCTAGGAGCCTCAGGAGTACTTAAGAGCAAAGGAACTTTGATATACAAGACCATGGATCTCTAAAGACAGCAGCAGAAGTAAATATAGGTAGTGAAGACACAAGGAATTCTGCCTTTCATTAATCGGGCATAAAAGCATGGAGATCATAATACAACTTTATAAAACTTTGCTTAGGTCACAGGCATAGTACTAGGATGCAGTTCTGGTCACTACAATATACAAAGTGAATGCTCTGGAGATTTACCAGACTGTTACCTGGAGTTGGAATGCTTCAATTACATGAAAAGACTGCACAGATTGGGTTTGTTTTCCTTGAAACGGAGTAGGCTGAAGGAGGACCTGGTAGACATGTATGAAGGGCACAAATAGGGTGAATAGTGTGAGAATTTTTCCCTTTAAAAGGAAAAACTTAGAATCAGAAGCTATCATTTTAAGTTGAGATATGAGTTTAGAAGGGTTTCGAGGTCATTTCCCCCCCCCCCCCCCCCCTGTTGACTGAGTTTGCATTCTGGAACCTATTGCCTGTGGTGGAGACAGGTATCTGTACATTTAAAACACATGTTGATGTACTTGATGGGGAACCTAAATATTTTGGGCTGAATGGCCTGTTTCTGTACTGCAATACTTAATGCCAATTTGGTAGTTTTCCTTCCAAACACCTACCTTGATGTGTCTGTCAGATTTTTGCCAATGGTTCTGCAGAGAACAGCATTGGTATACCGCTGCAAGGACCTATAAGCATCATAAGTCCCCATCTCTGTCAGCAAAATTCTGGGTGTTCTTTGCATGGAATAGTGGAGTTGGAGTTCACAAGAATTCTCTTTCAATTAGAGTAAGAGTTCCACTTTTGGGTCCTGCATCAAGTCACCTGGACCAATTTCTAATAGTTTTTCTGGTTATTTTCTAAACCAATTCATGACATTTAATGATGTATATGGATTCAAAGTATTGTTGGTTTTCTATTAAATCTGTAACGTTCTCCTTCCCCTCACAGCTTGTCATTTAGAACATTCAGTGGATTCCAGTTAATTGGGCCTTTGGCTAATCAGGTCAACCACTTATTCTACTCTTAAAGAACAAAAACTAATCGAGAAAATAGCCAGGATTCCTAACGTTTAATTGGGACAGGAAACTTGCTGAACAGTTTCCAACCAGATTCATTTGCTTGCACTTGCATGGCCGCTAGCCACTACACCACGCTTAGAGTGAACAGTTTTAAAATAGCATCAGTTATAAATGTTTGCGTTCAAAAAGCAGTGATTTTTGTCACTGATAGAGAAATAAGCAGAAAAACAGTTCCAAACTGTTTTGCTCACTCTAGTTTCTGGCTTTGAGATGCCTGAAATGGCTCTGGGTGAATAATGAAACAATTTCACTACTTCAAGTTATGAAGAATTTGAAGATAACAACAATCTTGAATGTTACAATGAAAAGGGAGACTTGGAGGATGCAATCATCAAAAGCATCGTATGAAGGCTGTCCATTATCTGTACTAGGTGTCTACATTGATTTTGTTAATTTACAGTCAATCAAAACAACATAGCTATGCACACTGGGGGGAGGGGAGAGAATAAATAATATGTCTGGGCTGGATGGGGTCTTTGATTATGCTGGCTGCTTTACAGAGACAGTGAGAAGTGTACAGGGTCTATGGAGTGGAGTCTGGTTTCTGTGAGCCACTGAGTTGTTTTCCACATTCTGAAGTTTTTTGCAAGCAAGGGCAGCACAGCTGTCATACCAAGCCACAATGTATCCTGAGGGGGCTATTGCTGTGGTGTATCGATAAAAAAAAAGAGAGGATCTAAGGGGACGGGCCACATTTCCTTAGCCTCCTGAGAAAGAGAGGTGTGGGTGACTTTCTTGCCCATAGTGTCAACATGATTGGATCAAGACTATTGCTATTTCACTGCTACTAACTTGAAGCACTCAACTCTCTCTACCTCATCACCCTTGAGGTGCATTTAAAAATAACGATTGTGCTTGAAGTCAAAGCAGACTTTTTGAACTGAATGTACAATGAATTGCTACACAGGAACAGACCAGTCAATCCAACTGGTCTATGCTTAAGAGAAACCTCCTCCAACCAACTCATCAACATATTCCTTGTCTCTCATGCTTTGTCCTTCAAGCACTTAGCTAGCTTCCACTCAAATACTTTTATTTATCTCAACTTGCATCGGTCTCCCTCTTCTTCGAGGCATAACTCACCAGAAGACAAAAAAGCCATCCAATCCTTCAAGCATCTTTTGTCAATTAATGAGATAGAAGTTGATCTTTCGTACAACTCTACTTCCTCATGTCTATGCCCGAGATTCTTCTTGGCATCCAAATACCAATTAATCTCAGTAATCCCTATATTCAACAACTGAGAATTCAGAAACTTCTGGAGTGAGGATTTCAAATATTTTTAACTCTGAGAGAAGAAATGTTTCCACTATTTTAAAATGTCACATCCTCCAATTGTGCACTTTTTGCTGTGCACAGCAGCAATGAGGTGAACAGTAATGTGTCATGACTTTTTTGTTAATAGTTTCTTTATCTAGAAGGACAAAAACACCAAAGGCATGTGAACACAATTAACTCCAAAGCATATAATTAAATTACAAACTTCAAAGTAAACTTATTATCAAACTTATTATCTTGTGGGCATTCACAGTAAATATAAGAAACAATAGAATCATTGAAAGACCACCCCCAATCAATGTGAGCAAATACAAAAAGAAATAATAATAATTCTGGCATACACTTTACTACCACCATGGGAGCGTATTTACCACACTGACTGCAGAAGTTGAAGTTCACACTTCACAGGGGAAAATTAGAGGTGGTCAATATAAGTTGGCTTTGCATTCAATAGTCACACCTTGTGACAGAAAGGGGAAAAAAATCTCCATTTGGTAGGAACTTGCACATTCTAACCTCCCACAGAGTAACATGATTTCTGAAATACTTATCCCATTTATCCTTAATACATCTGCACACAGGTGCAAATATCTTCCCAGTGTGTTATCAAGCCCTTTCACAATCTAAAAGCTCTTTATCCTCATGGTTTTCTCTTTCCTGAAGAATATTTTATAACATTGGACAGAATATCATAATTATTCCAATCAGAACTTTACACTTATCTGCTTAACACTTTGCAGCCAGAGAACTCAAATATCAAGATGAACACAAAGCGGGCAGAGGATGACTAGTAGGGCTGCCTGACTATCATGCAATTATTCAAATTAGGATTGGGACTGAGAGACCCATGGTTTATCTTGACCTTGGGATATAACAATTCTGTCAGCGTCAACACGTTAGGCAGTAGGCATGTTCGACATCAAGAAACTTCATCCAAATCTCTAAAGGTTTTATTAGAGTCAATATTCCATGTCTGATCTTGTGCTTGTTTTAAGAGGTTAGAATTGGAGCCTGATTTTAAAATAGTGTGTAACACACTACTGGCCACCGGACAGTGAAAATGTAGGAAACTGAGAAGCCCATAATAAAAGCAGAAGGCTCCTCAACTGCCTACTTACACAGGTACATAGACAGAACTGCGAAGTATCTGTGGAAGATGAACATTCTTAAATAAGGATGCCAATTCTCATTCACAGATCTACACAATGAAGCAATTCCATTTACCTCTTCTCCAATTCTCCATTTGTCCATCTATATTTTTTTTGAATTAAATTATCTGCCAAGCCAGTTAACTGACACTGTTCCCATTCCCCTGTTTAAGTTTACACCATAAACCAAGCTCACTTTCCCTACCCTTATAGATGAATGCATTCAACTACCAGATGGTAAAAGATAATTTAAGGTGAATGTTTTTCAAACTCCCTCAAATTAATATCTTCATTTGAGCACTGCCTTAAACACCAATTTAAAATTTGTTCTCCTTATAAGCACCTAAACTACCACAAGAGGTATCATTATATTATATCAGACATACATCAAGGTCCTTCTGGTCTTCCAGTCTAATAAGCACAGACTTCCCAATTACACCCATCTGACTAATTAAGCTGCAAACCTGTACGTCTTTGGAAAGTGGGAGTAAACCAGGGTACCCAGAGTAAACCCACACAGTCACAGGGAGAATGTGCTAACTCTTTATAGACAGCTGCAGAATTGAACTCAGGTCATTGGCACTTTACGCTAACCACTACACTACCATGCCACCACTAGGTAAGAGGCAGGATTACACCAGAGATATAGAAATACAGTGCTTTACCAGGATGGATATTGTGCTATCCGACACACAGCTTTGATCTGACATAGACAGAAGAACTGTATTTCAGAGTCTAGATAAAAGTCACAGCCAGTGACATTAAAAGTAGTTTGAACAAATATAGCATTAAGGTATTCTGATTAAAATTAAATTAAAGCAAGTGGATAGCACTGATTATGTTGGAATCCTACTTCCGATAAATGAGGGTGGATGTGATTGCTGGAGGTTAAAACCAAGCCCCAGCATATCACTTCAGAAGGTCCTCAGGGCAGAGTGTCCAAAGCCTAATCATATTCAGCTGCTTCATCAGTAACCTTCTTTCAACTGCAAAGTCAAAAGTGGTGATGTTCACTGATGACTGCAAAATGACCAAGACTTTTGGCAACTTCTCAGCAGATAAAGCAGCCATGCCTATATGCAAGAAGACTTCCAATGTAACATTTCGGCACAGGATAAGCGGCAAGAAACATTTGCAAAAAGTGCCAGGCAATAGCATTTTCGAAGGAAAGTCTATGCTGATCGAAAGCTGCAATGGGGTGCAGTTAGTAGAGCTGTTACCTCACAGATCACGCAGCCTGGTTCAATCATGATCTCTAGTGCCATCTGAGGGGAGATTGCATGTTCTCCCCATTACTGTGCGAGCTTCCTCTTTTAATATTAAAGTTAGGTTTATTTGTTACATATACATTTAATTAAGAAACATACCATGAATTGTTTGGTCTGAGATATGCTGGCGATAGCCAACAATTGGCAGTAGTGTTTCAATCACCAACACTGCACACCCACAACTAACTAATCCTAATTGTACATCTTTAGAATGTGAGAGGAAACCAGAGCATCTGGAGGAAACCCATGCAGACACAGGGAGCACGTACAAACCCCTTAGACGGTGGCAAGGATTGAACTCCAATTTTATAGCGCCAGCTGTAAATCGTTATACTGATTGCTACACTACCAAAAAATATGGTAGGTTTATAGGAATGTGGGGAGAATAAAATGAGATTGGCATAAGATTAGTATAAATGGGCACACAATGGATGGCATCAAGTTGGTTGGCTGAAGGGAGTGCTCCTATGGAGCAAATCTCTAAGCCTGTTCCTTGACACTCAATGGTATTATCACTTTTGATTTCAACACCATCAATATCCTAGCAGTCACTATTGATCAGAAATTCAAAGAGCCTTGCTACACAATTACCAGCACTAAAAGATCAGTTGAGAGATTGGCCAAATATCTCACCTCATGATGCCCCTCACAAATTTCACCATCAACAAGGCATGAATCAAGAGTATAATGGAATACTTTCCACTTACCTGGATGAATGCAACACCAAAATCATTCAAGATGCTCAACACTGTACAGGACAAGCAGCCTATTAGACTGGCACTCCATCTACCATGTTAAATATTCATTCCCTTTGAAATGTAATGCAATTACCTGCCTTTGGTACTGCAATAGCCCTTCTCAAACCTATGACCAAGGAGGACAAGGGCAGGTTCAGAAGGGGCGATGCTGTATCAGTAAAATGTCTATGATAAGGGTGTCAATCACAAACAACAGAAAATCTGCAGATGCTGGAAATCAAAGCAATACAATACAAACTGCTGGAGGAATGTTAGCAGGCCAGGCAGCAGCTATGGAAAAGAGTACAGTTGATGTTTCGGGTAGAGACCCTTCATCAGGGACCTCAGTGGTCCCACAGAAATTCGAAATACTTTTGCTGGGCTCCTGTTTATTTTAAACATTTCACAACAATCACCATTAAGATGGGAGGCAAAACTTATTTAAGCTTGAGTACCAATGCATCAAATTAAAAATTCTGATAACAGATTCAAGATAGAAAATTCTGTAATTTTCTTAACAGTTTTGCCACAGAAATAACATGCAGCACCCTAGATTTTATTGGGGAAATGAAATAAATTAAGCAGTGGTTCCAGTAAGATTTTAAGGGGCAACAGAATCAACAATTATCATTTTGAAGATTTTATTTCCATTATTTTGTAAGTAATATATTCTTTGGATAAAGAATCTAAATAATCTATGCAGAAATGACTTTGAACTTAATGCAAGTACTAAGTGAAGGGTGAAATGGCTTTGGACCTATTGCGAGAGCTACCATGAAATTCTCTTAAATATGGTCAAAAGTAAAATTAACCTGTGACACCAAAAATTGCTGACTTCTAAATTAAAGCTCCCTGTAGAAACTATGAGCTTTCTTACCATGAAGTCACACCGCTCTGTACAATCTTTGAACTTCAGTGCTGAATCCTAGAGAAAAGAACAGTACACTAGCTTCATACTGCACCACATTGAATACTGTAACAAACAATTTATATAATGAAGCATGACCATTTAAGTTTCTTGGACAATATCCCAATTTTGTGAAGATGCTGATTCATGGCTCCATAAGCACCAAGCTTTTTGCTATTTCCTTGTTCAAACGATATTGCTCCATATATGCACATAGATGTGGGGGTCATCAGCAGGCCATTACAAAACTATTTAGTATTTTAAAAGTGTACCTTTTAAAAGCCCTTCTGCATTCAAAAGCACTTCATAATGCCAAAGCCTCACTTTTATGTAATGAAAAGTCATTTAAAATGCAAATCTTTGCTGGAAAATTAGTAATTTCCATAACCACATTTAATTAAATAATGAGTTACTATTTCTGTTAAAATCTTAATTTGAACAAACTACTTTCATAAATTTATCTTTTTCCTTGCAGGTTGATATGAAAAGAGCTTAATGCTACTTAAAAAGTTGCCAGCTTCCACCTATGCAATATGCAATTTCTATCTGAAATATGACAAATCTTCAAAAAAAAGTTTGAGTTACAATCAGCTTAAGCAAAGAATAACAGGATTTATATCAATCGCCTGTTTCAACGATATCAACAAATAACCTGCTTATTTTCAAAGCTCTGACATAAAAAATCTGGGAAATTTACATCTTTCCTTCTCAAAAATTTGTTTGTGCCACCATTTTAAAAACTTGCACTTTTGCAAGGATTATTTCTCTGAAGTGTTTCCCGCCCATTAACTGCAGCATCTAGTGGTATAAGCTGTAACTACATCTTAGGCGATCACATTAGAATGCTGTGAAAGTCTCAGTCTGATTGAGCATACTGACAAGGAGTACAAGGATAACTAGCTATACTCAAATCCACTTCTATTCTTGACTGGCCCATAGCAATGATTTTGGAAAGCTGTCCAAAGGTTCCAACAATTTAATTGCAAAATTGTCTCCGGACATACCTCCAACCCATTTTTTGATTTTGTATTCAACATCTGGAGTGGAATTTTCTTTTAAAAAATGCCTTTCCCCCTTACTTCTTGCTTCCCCAACATTAACAGTTCTGTGATATCTCGTTACCTTCACTTAATACACTGTCACACACTTCCAAGCTCCTGTTTAATGTTTGACACCAAATTGATTAAAGTGCTCAGTGTTATGCTGTAACAAAGTAAGTACAGAATTCATCTGAGAATAATGGGATGGTAATTCAGAAACTGGTTGAGAAGAAATTTCTTCACCTGGGGGCAGTTAAGTTTTGGAATTAACTAAGAGCGTGGTGCTTGCTAAGGCACCAGGGATATTGAAAACAGAAATCACAGGATATAGATTTAGTGCAGGGACGTAGTGCTAAGGTTAAAGACCAAGCATATTTGCATAATTTTACTGAGTAGCAAAGCAATTACCTGGAGCCATATGGTCTACTCCTGCTTCTACGTCCTTTTTTAAAATAAAATGGCACACAATTAAGTGTGGGGTATATGAGGTGTCCAGGGAGGGGTAACATCTTTGGTGAAGGGCTTTGTTGCAGGCTAAACCAAGTGAGAGTAGCTGGTAGGCATCATACCCCGGTGAGATAGGGACATGCCTGTCCTAGCAAGCGGAGTCAGTTCCAGTAGACTAGGTGGCTGAGATCTACAGCAAGATCCAACGGTCAGGAAGGTGGTTCTGCAATGCTCTGCAGAGAGCAAAGGGCATGACAAGGCACAGAAGACCTCATGGTCATCCACTGCAACCAAGGAAAACCCCAGTGTGTACTGGACCCAGACTTCTAAGGTCAAGGGTGTGGAACTGTCCCAGTGCAATGACTCTTCCAGTTTAAAAGTTCGCCCACACGGGTCTCCTGTCACCACCGGACATCGTCACACATAAGTATTTGCTAATCGCAATGTCCAAGATATTCTACACTCTTTCTAAGCTGCTTCTATCACTCACCAGGCAAAAAGCATTAAAATGTACTCTAATGGAGGCAATTTGTTGACTTAACAATCAAATTTTAAGAATTTCACTTGTTATAATCAGAGTCAGAATCAGCGAGAACAGGAAATTTTTTAATTGGGGAAGGGCAAATTATGAGGCTATAAGGCTAGAACTTGTGGGTGTGAAGTAGGATGATGTTTTTGCAAGGAATTGTACTATGGACATGTGGTCGATGTTTAGGGATCTCTTGCAGGATGTTAGGGATAAATTTGTCCCGGTGAGGAAGATAAAGAATGGTAGGGTGAAGGAACTACGGGTGACAAGTGAGGTGGAGAATCTAGTCAGATGGAAGAAGGCAGCATACGTGAGGTTTAGGAAGCAAGGATCAGATAAGTCTATTGAGGAATATAGGGTAGCAAGAAAGGGGCTTAAGAAGGGGCTGTGGAGACCAAGAAGGGGGCATGAGAAGGCCTTGGCGAGTAGGGTAAAGGAAAACCCCAAAGCATTCTTCAATTATGTGAAGAACGAAAGGTTGACAGGAGTGAAGATAGGACCAATTAGAGATAAAGGTGGGAAGATTTGCCTGGAGGCTGTGGAAGTGAGCAAGGTCCTCAATGAATACTTCTCTTCGGTATTCACCAATGAGAGGGAACTTGATGGTGAGGACAATATGAGTGAGGTTGATGTTCTGGAGCATGTTGATATTAAGGGAGAGGAGGTGTTGAAGTTGTTAAAATACATTAGGACAGATAAGTCCCCGGGGCCTGACGGAATATTCCCCAGGCTGCTCCATGAGGTAAGGGAAGAGATTGCTGAGCCTCTGGCTAGGATCTTTATGTCCTCGTTGTCCACGGGAATGGTACTGGAAGATTGGAGGGAGGCGAATGTTGTCCCCTTGTTCAAAAAAAGGTAGTAGGGATAGTCTGGGTAATTATAGACCAGTGAGCAGTATGTCTATGGTGGGAAAGCTTTTGGAAAAGATTCTTAGAGATAGAATCTATGGGCATTTAGAGAATCACAATCAGCATGGCTTTGTGAAGGGCAGATCGTGTCTAACAAGCCTGATAGAGTTTTTTGAGGTGACCAGGCATATAGATCAGGGTAGTGCAGTGGATGTGATCTACATGGATCTTAGTAAAGCATTTGACAAGGTACCACACGGTAGGCTTATTCAGAAAGTCAGAAGGCATGGGATCCAGGGAAGTTGGCCAGGTGGATTCAGAATTGGCTTGCCTGCAGAAAGCAGAGGGTCATGGTGGAGGGAGTACATTCGGATTGGAGGATTGTGACTAGTGGTGTCCCACGAGGATCGGTTCTGGGACCTCTACTTTTTGTGATTTTTATTAACAACCTGTATGTGGGGATAGAAGGGTGGGGTTGGCAAGTTTGCAGACGACACAAAGGTTGGTGGTGTTGTGGAAAGTGTAGAGGATTGTCTTAGATTGCAGAGAGACATTGATAGGATGCAGAAGTGGGCTGAGAAGTGGCAGATGGAGTTCAATTCAGAGAAGTGTGAGGTGGTACACTTTGGAAGGACAAACTCCAAGGCAGAGTACAAAGTAAATGGCAGGATACTTGGAAATGTGGAGGAGCAGAGCGATCTGGGGGTACATGTCCACAGATCCCTGAAAGTTGCCTCACAGGTAGATAGGGTAGTTAAGAAAGTTTATGGAGTGTTAGCTTTCATAAATCGAGGGATAGAGTTTAAGAGTCGCGGGGTAATGATGCAGCTCTATAAAATTTTGGTTAGGCCACACTTGGAGTACTCAGTCCAGTTCTGGTCACCTCACTATAGGAAGGATGTGGATGCATTGGAAAGGGTACAGAGGAGATTTAACAGGATGCTGCCTGGTTTAGAGAGTGTACATTATGATCAAAGATTAAGGGAGCTAGGACTTTACTCTCTGGAGAGAAGGAGGATGAGAGGAGAGATGATAGAGGTATACAAGATAGTAAGAGGAATAAATAGAGTGGACAGCCAGCGCCTCTTCCCCAGGGCACCACTGCTCAAATACAATAGGATATGGCTTTAAGGTAAGGTTTGGGAAGTTCAAGGGGGATATTAGAGGAAGGTTTTTTACTCAGAGAGTGGTTGGTGCATGGAATGCACTGCCTGAGTTAGTGGTGGAGGCAGATACACTAGTGACATTTAAGAGACTACTAGACAGGTACATGGAGGAATTTAAGGTGGAGGATTATATGGGAGGCAGGGTTTAAGGGTTGGCACAACATTGTGGGCCGAAGGGCCTGTACTGTGCTGTATTGTTCTATGTTCTATATAAAGCAGGGCTGTGGTTTAAACCAAAATCAATTTCACCAAAGACCATATTCTCTGACAAAAGCCACAAAAAAAACAAAGACATTTTAGAATGAGATTAGAGAGCTTGCTTGCACCTTCTCTTAAATGTTATTGAAATTAAAAAAAACATTTGATGAGTTAGGAAACAGGAAGGAGAAACCTTAGGCATATCCTGTCTAATATTACTTTAAAATACTCAATTTTAGAAATTTTAACTTGTACATCAGCAATCTCGACAAGTGTACTATGTACTCTGCTCACAATTGTCAAAATGCACAGAGAGGAGCACATCTCAACAAAGAGTGAACTCTTGGTATTTGTTTCTGCATCCCACTCTTTCATCGCAAACAACCCATTAAAGTAAAATCTTAGTAGCACAACAGTTAAGATCAAATAAATCTAAAGCTACTCAACTATTTAACTTCACCAAAAATTAAATTTATCATTAACGTTTATCAGTATCCTTTCAATATTTGACATCTTTGAGCCTAGTGAACTTTGCTGGAGCTAACCTGCATCTCAAAGTCTGAAAAGCAAGAAAAGGATTTGCAAAAGACCAATTCCATCAAGGTACTTTCAATCAATTCAGTATTTCTGCTAAATATGAACATTACATTCAGGCTGTAGAGAATTACAGCCTCTATTATACTTTTGTCAGTTTTATGCTGACGAATGATTTTAGCAGGATCACCACAAGTGCGAGAGGTGGTGTTTGATGGGGTGGATAGGTTGGTCCTTTGGATTATTACATTGTCCTTCCACTGTTTACTCTTAGCCTCCAAATGAGCGCAAAACCCAAAGAGTTCAATGCATTTCCAGATAAATTTTCTATCAGTCTGAGCAGTCTTAAGACATTGATTGCCATGAGTTAGTGAGGATATTACATATTTTTCAGAGTAGCTTTGCAAAATTTCTTGAAGCAGTTTCTTTGTCTTCCCGTAAAGTTCTTGCTGGGATAGAACTCTAAGTGCACTTGCATTCAAATTCTTATGTCAGGTACGCACACAGATGGGCTTTCTTTGAAGCTAGTTAAGCATGATAAGAGGCACAGTGCAGGAATGATGGCCTGGGAAAGGGCAACTTACATGGATAAGAAAGAAGCATTGTAAGAACTTCTCCACGACTTTGGAGGAGAACAGATTATTGTTGCGTGGTTCACACCACATGCTACATTTGAGGTCTTCATCTGCATTCTGCTGGCTACTTAGAGGATTTTGTTTAAATATCTGCTCTCAAAAAAAGACAACTCCCAAGTGTCCCATATTGATCAGAGTCTCAACATGGATCTAGATTATACTGAGTAGATGTATGAGTTAAGTAGTAGGAGCAATTCAGTGAAGGATCTTTATCATCCTGCTTATAACAAGGTCCATCCTGAATGATGGTTTGAAGTCTTTTATATATATATATATGAGCATCACCTATGTATTGTATCTCAGAGGTGGTTGTGACCTTGGGTCTAGAGTTGAAGTGACAAAAGCTAAATAATCTCTCACTTAGTGTAAATTAATTACTCAATATTTGCAGTGAAGGTGATCTGATATACAGCATCACAGTAAGAAAGGCCAACAAGAGGATTAGTTCAAGGACATAGCTCACTTGACCTAAAGTTGCACTGGGATTGGGTCTGTGGGGAATCTGGTGGTTACAATCATGGTTTGCTCACCATTATGAGGAGGATAGTGTTTGTTGACAACCAAATACAAGGAACCTCCCTTTCCGTAAATTAATAGGGTTAAATAATACAATGTGCAGTAGTCTGTTCTGTTCTTGAAACTTTGAGTTGTCACACACAAAAATGATGTTCATTAGGCCTCCTTATGGAAAGAATCTACATTGCAACTGTGTGAGGAGCTTCAAAGTTCGAAGTACATTTATTATCAAAGTACACTATACGCAACCTTAAGATTCATCTCCTTACAGGCAGTCACAGAACAAAGAAAACCAAAATGACCAATAAAAAGGCCAAACACTCAATGTGCTAAAAAAAAAACCTATTGTGCAAACAATAAAAATAAGCAAATAACATACAGAACTGAAGTTCACGAAAGCGAGTCCATAGCCATGAAGCCAGTCATCACTGCAGCCGATACAACAGCCTCAGTTTAGTGCAGAGACAAGTAAATCCATGGAGCAACGAGCTAATCAGGCTCATCCCTTGCCTCCAGCCCTAACAAACTGACCTTTTCAATCCGGCCTGCTGCTTAAATCATTCTTCACTCTTAGACCTGAGCACTCCTACTTCAATTCTGCCCACACCCAACCTTTCCAATTTGGCCCAGTGCCTAAATTAATCAAACCTCAGGTTTGTCTACACTCCCATGCCCAGGCCTGCGCCCTGCCGCCATGACTCCGCCTCGCCTCTGTTCTGCCACATCAAATCGCTCTAGCATTGACCAAACCTCGGCTCATTCCCTGCTCTTGGGCCCGGGCCCTGCTACCTCAATTCGGCCTATACATGCTATGTCGCAACTGCCCTGTGCTGTTGAGACTTCAGTTCACACCACAAAAATGCCAGATCGTACAAACGATTCAAAAGCTCAGCTCTGAAAGGGAAGTTACAGGCTATTAATTGCAGTGATTACATCTGAGAACAAGCATGATTAATACAGTAAATAATAGCTTTGTTTGCTACCAGCAAATCGTTATTGTACTTCAGCGTCATTTTAAACTGGCTTCTATAAGGAGAGAGAGGAAGACAATTCTCACAATGACTTTCCCCATGTAGACAGCAGAGAAGACTCTGTAATTAGACTTGTCTCCTTGGTTGATGGTAGATTACAGTATCTCTAAGATTCCCTGGCATTTCAGATATAGATGTGGTCATGAATTAATGTCAAAAGCATTTATTTACTATGTTTTGGTATTTCAGCAGGTATTGTGTCTGATCCAGAGCCAGTACTCTTTTGTAACCATTTGCTGAGTTAGGGTACAGCAGAGGTTGCAGTGGACAACATGTTATGGAAAGCAGTCAAGGACAAACATGAAGTATGTGTCTTTCTGTTAACTACAAAATATTAAAGGAACAGTAGGGGGCAGTAATACTGAATCCACACTACCAGCTGCACAAAATCAGAACAGTTGACAATGCCATATGAATAAAACACTACTAATTAAAGGAACCAACACTGCCACACTAAACACATTCATTCTGAAACCAGCTTACATTTCACAGCAGAAAATCATTCAGCAAAACAACTAATGTCGCAAATGGTGTAATAGAAAGGATATCAAGTGTATTTAGCTGTAATTCAAATAATAAATACTGGAAATGTCCTTACATTGAGAATTTCTATTTGGGGGAATATACATTTCAAATTATATGAAATAAATTTTTGAGAAATCATGTTCACTCCCACTCATCATCATCACCATTCTTTCCCAAACTCCAAAGTCACAGTATCAAATTAAACATTAGTTAAAATAGATAAATGCTTGCTAGTAACTGAAAATTAAATAACTACAAGAGATCCTACAGATGCTGAAAATCCAGAGACACACAAAACGTCGGACGAACTCAGCAGATTAGGCAGCATCTATGGAAATGAATAAACAGTCAACATTTCAGGCTGAAACCCTCCATCAGGACTGGAAAGCAAGGGGGAAGATGCCAGTATAAGAAGGTGGGCAAAAGGGGAGGAGGTCAAGTTAGAAAGCGATAAGGTGAAGCCAGGTGGGTGAGGAACGGGTAATTCATCTCCTCCCTCACCTTCATTCAGGGCACCAAACAGTCCTTCCTGGTGAGGCAAAACTTCACCTGCAAAGCAGTGGTGGTCCTGCGCTGATGAAGATTGTGCAGGTGTTGTCAATCTGAACTGACTGGGGTCTGCAAATGCAGCAATTGAGGATCCAAGGAGATATTGAGGCCAAGATCTTGAAGTTTAATGATTAGTTTTGAAGGGACGGTGACACTGAATGCTGATCTCTAAGTATCTTGATGTATGCATCTATGCTGTCCAAATGTTCCAGGGTTGAGTGAAGATTCAATGACAACGCATTTGCTGTGGATCTATTGCTCTAGTAGACAACTGGAAGTGATTCAAGTCACTTTTCAGTCAGGAGTTGATATGTTTCATCACCAAAAACATTTCATCACTGTGGATGCAAGTGCTACTGGACAGCAGTCATTGAGGTAGGTTACCATGTTATTCTTAGGCACCAGTATAAGTGAAGCAGGTGAGTAACTCATGCTGCCGAAACAACAGGTTAAAGATCTCAGTGAACGCTCCAGGTTGTTGATCTACACAAATCTTTAGTACAGATACCCCACTTGGACTGGGTGCTTTTCGTGGGTTCCCTTCCTGAAGACTGCTCGCATGCTGGCCTCAGACTGAAATCACAGGATCGTTGGGGGCTGCAGGAGTTCATGATGGTTCCTTCATGTTTTGACAGTCAGAGTAAGCATAGAAGTTATTGATCTCATCTATAAGCGAAGCCCTGTGTCACTTGATTTTACTTTATAAGAGATAATAGCATTCAACACCTGCCACAACTGTCAAGTATCCTTCATTGAGTCAAGTTTAGTCTGGAATTGCACTTCGCCAGTAAGATAGCTTTCCAGAGATTGCATCTGGATCTCTTGTAACTTTCTTGGTTACCGGACTTGAATGCCTCTGACCTGGCCCTCAGCAGATTGCAGATCTCATGGTTCATCCAGGGCTTCTGATTGGGGAAGATGTGAATGCTTTTGTGGCGACACACTTGTCTACAAATGTTTTAATAAAGTCTGTGACAACTATGGTGTATTCATTCAGATCCACAGATGTTGAAGAGACTCTCAGGTAGCCACATGGATGTAAGAAAAATGGAGGGTTATGGGCTGTGTACGAAGGAAAGGTTAGATTGATCATGGAGTAGATCTCCAATTCTTCAGCACAACATTGTAGGCTGAAGAGCTCATACTATATTTTTGTATGTTCTATTCTTCCACTAGCTTTATGCAACAAATGGTAATTCCCCTCGTTAAGGTACAGACTGGGTCACCTTAATATTTTGAATGAAATTGGTCAGTGATAAACATTGTGAAGAATAGCAGGTACAATTCCCACATTCTTTGCATTTCAGATTCCGTGGGATTTGGCTTCTTCACTGTCAGCTGTAGCACAGTTTGAAACAATCTCAAAGTCAAGACATTATATTTCAATTTCTATTTTGAGTACTGGTCACAAAAAAAACCTGACCAGCATCCTAATCCAGTGCAAGCAAGTCTTTTGAGTATCATGTCAAAATCTCAGGTGGACATAAAAGACCTGGAAGCCCAAGTGTAAACAGAATGGGAACCTTTCTGGTGTTCTAGTTGATTCTTATCCCTCTTAAGTGTTCTCCATAATGGCTGAACAATCCAGTCAATTCAAGGGCAAATAGGGATGGAAAATAAAATGCTGCCCTTGCCAGTGACATCCAATTACCAAAAATGAATAATTAATAGATCTCACTGATATATGATCTGGTCATTATCATATCATACGTTTGTGGTAGCTTGCTTAGCCCAAATTGGTTGCACACTACATTGTAATTGTCTGTCCTTTAAAATTACTTCACAGGCTTCAGATTGTTCTAGGTCATTCTGAAAGGCACTCAGTGATTACAAGTCTTTTTACTTTTTCCTGACAATTACAAATGCAATGTTCTACCTCACTTTCATTTTTAAAATCAGCACTATCAGCAAAAATAGCCAGAGAATTAGACATTTGAAGAATGGGAAAGGTTACTACAGTCAACAAGCCAGAAGGATAACTATTTACTACATTAAGCAATGAATGTCCTTTATAGAAATGTAATTTATAATTGCATTACCAAGTAAAAACAATTCTTCAGACTTCACTTATTCCATATTGTTAACATGTGAACTCTTAATAAAATGACATGCACCAATCAACTACATTTAGAGTCCAAGTCATGTAGCATCAAAACAGGTTCTTCACCCCACCAATCAAATGCCTATCTATACTAATACCATTTACAAGCACTGAATTTGTAGCCTTCTATACCTTGGCTATTTAAGCTCTTGTTCAGATGCTATAATATCCTGAAAGTACCTTCCTTTAACTACCCATCTGGCAGTGCACAGCAGATTCCAGCTACTCTCAGAATGAAAGAGTTCTTCAAGTCCCTTCTAAATCTGTCTCCTCTAATTTTAATTAGCTCTACCATGGGGAAAAGTTTCCTCTTATCTACCTTATCTGTAATTTCATCAGGTGCAGCCTCAGCCAACTCTGCTCCAAGAAAAGCAAAAGCAGTCCATCCAGTCTTTCCTCATAAATAAGACATTCCGTCTCAAGCAACACCCTCAAATCTCAGTGCAATTGAATTCTTCCTACATAGTGGCAACCAGAACGGTATATGGTACTTTAGATGCAACCAAACCAATGTTATAAAGAAGTACTATAACCACTTCAGACCTGTATTTTATGCCCTGACCAATGAAGGCTAATAGGCCCATTTGCTTGCTTCACCTCATCTACCTCATCTGTCACACTCTTGTTCCCCATGACTTGGAACATCTAATGATTAAGAGATGACCATTCTTTTTACCAAGAGAATTCTCCTCCATGATCCTAACCTCAGTTTACCACCAAATGCCAACATACTCAAGATACTGAATACTGCCATCACCAAACAAGAAACAGTCCTCCCTGATGCATTTCAAATTATAGAAATGAACTTCAATCAGGCTTATCTGAAGAAATCTTGACCAATTATCATCAGCATATAACCTGCAGTACTAGAGATCCCAACACACTAGATGACCGCTATACTACGATTAAGAATGCCTACCGTTCTCCTTCTCTTACCTGCATACAGGCAAGGATAAACAGCAAGGCTCCAGGATTGCTTCAAGATGGTGGAATGGGCCATGTTCAAGGACTCAGCAGAATAGACCACAGTTGTCACGGACTTTCTAAAATCAGTTATACATAAGCGTATCCCCACAAAATCATTCAGTCTTCCCCAACTAGAAGCCCTGGATGAACCATGAGATCCGCAATCTGCTGAGGGTCAGATCAGTGGCATTATGGTCTAGAAACAAAGCAAGATCAAGATGTCCAGATACAATCTCCGGAAAGCCATCTCATAGGTGAAGTGACAATTCTGGACCAAAAATGCTCAACTGCTGCAACAGGGTTTGAATGTTATTATCTCTTACAAAGTGAAACCAAACAACATAGGTGGCATCAAGGCTTCACTCCCAGATAAGCTCAATACCTTCTATGCTGGCTTTGACCATCAAAACATGGAGGAACCTTCACGAACTGTCACAGAACCCAATGCCTCTGTGATTTCAAGCTGAGGCCAAAGTGAGAACATCCTTCAGGAGGGTGAACCCACGAAATGCATCCAACCCAGATGGGGTAGCTGGCCGAGTATTAAACACCTGCATTTATCAACTGGCTGGAATGTTCACTGGTATCTTCAATCTCTCGCTTTGGCAGTCTGGAGGACCCACCTGCTTCAAGAAGGCTTCAGCTATACCAGTGCCTATGAAGAATGTGGTGACCTGCATCAACACTAGCACTTGCATCTATTGTGATGAAGTGCTCTGAGAGGTTAGTGATGAAACATATGACCCCTGCCTGAGGGGCAACTTGAATCAACTCCAATTTGCTTAACAGCTCAACAGGGCCACAGCAGAAGCAGTTTCATTGGCTCTTCACTCAACCCTGGAACATCAGGATGCTCTTTATTGACTACAGCTCAACATTCTGTACCATCATCTCCTCAAAACTTATCAATAAGCTTTAAGACCTTGGCATCAATACCTCCTTGTGCAATTGGACCCTCAATGTTCTGACTTGCAGAGCCCAGTCAGTTTGGATTGGCAACAGTTCCATCAGAATCTCCATCACAGGTGCAATGCAAACCTGTGTGCTTTGGCCCCTACTCTAATCTCTTAATATTTATGACTGTGAGGCTAAGCACAGTTCCAATGCCTTATTTAAGTTTACTGATAACACCACTGTTGTTGGTCAAATCAAAAGTGGTGACGAAACAGCATATAGGAGGGAGATTAAAAATCGGGGTATGTGGAGCCACAATAACCTTTCACTCAATGTCAGCAAGACCAAGGAGCTGACTATTGACTTAAAGAGGAAACCGGAGGTCCATGAGCCAGTCCTCATCAGGGGATCAGAGATGGAGAGGGTCTCTACATTAGCAACTTTAAATTATTTGGCGTTATCATTACAGAGAATCAGTCCTAGGCCCAGCATGTAAGTGCAATTAGGAAGAAAGCATGCCAATGCCTCTACTTCCTTAAAAGTTTGTGAAGATTCGGTATGACGTCTAAAACTTTGACAAACTTCTATAGATGTGTAGTGGAGAGTATACTGACTGGTTGCATCACGCCCTGGTACGGAGACACCAATGCCCTTGGATGGCAAATCCTACAAAGTAGTAGATACTGCCTAGTTCAGCATGGGTAAAGCACTCCCACCATTGAGCACATCTACATGGAGCGCTGTTACAGTAAAGCAGCATCCATCATCAAAGACACCCACCATCCAAGCCATACTCTCTTCTTGCTGTTCCCAGTAGGTACATGGTACAGGAGGTTCAGGAACAGTCATTACCCTCAGTCATCAGGGTATTGAACCAGTGGGGATAACTTTACTCTGTTTTACTCATCCCCTCACTGAACTGTTCCCATAACCTATGGATACACTTTCTAGGCTTCTTCATCTCATGTTCTAAATATTTATTGCTTATTTAATTATTATTATTATTATAATAGTTTTTTTCCCTACGGTATTGCACAATTTCTCTTTTGCGCATTGGTTGTTCGTCCATTCTATTGAGTGTGGTCTTTCATTGGTTCTATTATGTTTCTTTGATTTACTGAGTATGCTGCAAGAAAATTAATCTCAGGGTTATATATGGTACATGTTCTTCGATAATAAACTTACTTAACTTTGAATTTCAGTTACTCAGACAGGACCTTCCCATAGTAAATCTTTCTTTTCAAATCTTTTTATTAATTTTTTAAAAAAACAGAAGAAAAATATTATTACAAGACATTTGAGAGTACATAATAGATTAATTGACATTCAAATATATATTGATCAATACATAGAATCTCTCAAACTCATATTATAATATAAATGATTTAAGAGAAAAAAAAAAACCCCAAAAGAAAACAACAACAACTAAATAAAAAAAAACTAACCAACATGGGCAATCGCATAATGTTATATATATACAGTAGTGCCTATGACTCCCAACCTCCATCCACACAATTCAGGATAGTGGCAATAAGGTTCAGGATCAGACCGTTTAATTCATATGAAAATGCTGAATAAATGGTCTCCAAGTTTCCTCAAATTTAACTGAAGAATCAAAAACCACACTTCTAATTTTTTCTAAACTTAAACAGGAAATAGTTTGGGAAAACCACTGAAATACAGTTGGAGGGTTAGTTTCTTTCCAATTCAGTAAAATGGATCTTCTAGCCATTAGTGTAACAAATGCAATCATTCGTTGGGATGAAACGGATAAACACTTATTATCTATCATTGGTAGGCCAAAAATTGCAGTAAAAGGATGTGGTTGGAGATTAATAATGGAGGAATGGCAGGAAGAACTGCATTGCCCTATATCTACTGAGCAATGGGAAAAAATTTTATTATTGGTAAACTCATCCTCTATCTGTGCTAAACATGCTCTAATACAATTTAAGGTTGTACATAGAGCTCACATGTCTAAAGATAAACTTGCTCGATTTTATTCGTATGTTAATCCAACCTGTGATAGATGTCATTCTGATATAGCTTCGTTGACTCATATGTTTTGGTCTTGTCCTTGTTTACAAAACTATTGGAAAGATATTTTTAATATTATTTCAAGAGTTTTAAATATTAATCTCCAACCACATCCTTTTACTCCCATAGTAAATCTATACTACTTTTAATTCCTGCCTTTCCAATTACAAATTCATCCTGACCTCAATGTTTTCCAAAAACTTCTCTAACACTGATATTATTCCTACTGTCTTTCTTTAATAACAAGCCATATTTCTCTAGTGATCTACTACTTGAAATTTTAACGTCATCACTTCAGAGGAATGCAATAATGAAGAGGGCAATTCTTGGACGAATAATTCAGCTACCTGGACTAATTATCTAGAGACAAAAGCTTTCAATTCCACTGTGTCAGCTGAAGATTTTAAATTCAATTAACTAAATAATCTGGAATCACTAACATAAGTAATAAATACCACAAATAGAAAGTGCTTATACTGGAGATCCATTGGGTTAAGTCCTTTAGGAAAGGTATTTCCTATCTTCACCTGCTCTTGCTTACGCACATTTCGAAAACAACTGCAATGTTATTACAATTATAATCCTGCAAAACGGACAAGCAAGTTGCTCATTTTAAAAAAAACAAAATGATAAATTGTTCCTTGTAAGTAATATCTGATGAACAAATCATATAATCGTAGATATACAGCACAGAAATTAGTCACTTTTCCCTACCTTCATCCATGCCAACTGTGATTCCTATGCACACTAGACGATTTCTCCACAACTTTTATATTCAAGTACCTATCCAAATGCCTCATAAACATAATCATATGACTCCATTATTTGCTTCGGCAGCTTGTTCCAGATACTCACTACCTTCTCTATGGAAAAATGCACCCTCAGATCTCCTTTAAATTTCTCCCTTCTTACCTTAAACCCGTGCTCAATAGTTCTGACTTACCCTGCCCAGAGAAAGAAAGATAAATGCAGCTTTTACTCCAACATAATGTATTATGTAAGGCTAACCTACTGAAATATAATGTGGATCTATCCACTAACAAATTCAATAAGATGCTAAAATGTAGAGCAATAGTATAATTTAAAATGAATCACTGATCATGCAGCTTTCATATTATTTTAGAACAAAACATCATGGCCTTGTTTTCACCGCACATACAATCAAGTCTTAAAAGACTGGTTTGTTCAGAGCTCACAGCATGCAATACATCTCACCTAATGGTTGGGCTCAGTTTTCCCTTATCTTGTCTTTACCCTCAGCAGGATCATTCAACATCCATGTGGTGCAGCAAACATTCAGCTGGACCAGTGCTCCACTATTTCAAGGGTCAAGTGTCCCTGCTAGCAGGAATATGGAAAGCTGTAAAATCACCTATTCATTCCATCAGATAGTCAGCCTGCATTAACTGCTCAGAGCACAGATTCAATTTGTCACAAAAATCACCTGACAGATGCATTTAAGACCGAAGGGATAGCACCTTTGTGCCACTTTATATAAAAGCACTAAACCAAACAATGCTAATAACAGCTTTATTTTTGAATAGATCACAGTTCAACGTTTAGTGAACTAAATTAAACCATGCCTGTGAAATCATGCCTTGGGTACAAACTGAAATAACCGCAATGCAGAAAACTAACTGCTATACTGCTGTAAAACAAAGGCTAATACTGGTACAGAGCATCAAGAGGCTGGATAGCTGGAATAAGATTCGCAAGTGAGCCTGCACTATGACGTATATTAATTTAAAATAGCATGACAAGAATGAGGTGGGAGCGTTTTAAGCGTGAAATTTCACTGTGATCTATCAATGCCTAATTTTATCATCCAGTTAAAAGGTAACATTCCTTACTTTTTACAAGTAAATATTCTGACAACAGAGCATCCATTCCACATCTTTATAAACTAAATAGTTCTTCACAAAAAGAACATACTTCTAATATTCAATTGAGAAAAGTGGTGCAAAATTTGCATATTGTTTAGAGCTATAACAAAGAATGATAGCCATAATTCCTCAATAATCTTCTGACAGATTTTGATACATCACAATTGTAAATACAGGATTGATACTGAAAGCTTTACTGAAAAGATGAATCAGAACAGTGGAAAACACATCTATTCCCAGTGTCAGGGACACAATAGAAACAGAAGAAAAGAGGTA
Organism: Hemitrygon akajei; assembly: GCF_048418815.1. NCBI lineage: Eukaryota > Metazoa > Chordata > Chondrichthyes > Myliobatiformes > Dasyatidae > Hemitrygon > Hemitrygon akajei. The sequence goes on from NC_133154.1 coordinate 12,251,131, forward strand.
GCTGAACATTGTAAGATAGAAATGACAAGAGTGAGCACAGGTGAATGAGATAAAAATCTGTGCTAAGAAGTGCAATGCCTACTTATTTCCTCCTTAAGAGGGGGCGGGGAGGGGTAAATCAAAGCTGGTCCCAATTAGCAGCTGTGCAAAGGTCATAGCAGTCCTGGGTCCTAATCAGTGTTTTTACAATATAAACTGGACTGCAGCTGCAGCACTCTCAGATACAGATCTGAGAATGAAAAAGATCACAGAGAGTTCACCCTGACTAACATTAAGCAACAACTGTTTCAGCAACTAATGAAATTAAACTTCTCAGTAGCCTGACAGATCTTGATTCTCACTCACAGTCAATACCTTCAAGAAATAAGAAAAATAGCAAATTGCTTCTGCAACTCTGAGTGAATGATCATTAATTATAGAATGTAGTCACATTCTAAGTGACAGAATTAACAAAACACTTCCCTATTACATAAATGTCAAAAGTGCAGAAAGAAACTATTGAACTTACAAAATATAAGTATAATAAACTCCGATCATCCTTTCTTTCATTTCCTAATAGGAGATTTCCTGTCAAGTTTCAATTCCAAGTTCAGAAATAACACATTTTCCAAAGCAATTATGCAATACAATAGGGTATTTTAAGAGACTATTGGATAGGTACGTGGAGCTTAGAAAAATAGAGGGCTATGGGTAACTCTAGGTAATTTCTAAAGTACATGTTCGGCACAGCTTTGTGGGCCAAAGGACCTGTATTGTGCTGTAGGCTTTCTATGTTTCTAATTGTTTTAAATAGATGTGGCAAAATTATTTCAATTCAGACCCTGTCCATTGATTAACAGTGGAACTTAACTGCATTACCATCAATGAAACAGAAAATTCTCCTGGCTGCTAGCTAGGAGCACCCTACTGAAATGACTAATGTTCTGAATAATACTACTAGAACCAGTGCCACTCAGAACAGCCATGTTAGTAGCATGTCAGAATGCAACAGAAATAACGGTGATAAAGAGGAAATTACCCCAATTCCCTCCACTAAATCAGAAATAGTAGAGGGAGTGAAAAGTTTTTGAAGAAGCAACAGAAGACATTGGGTTTAAACTAATGCCCAAGGAATATCAGGGTACTTAAGGCCCTTTATCTCCAATAACCATCAGCTTAATTAATATAAATTCCATGGAAAATGCTTAGAAATTTGAATAGGGATTTCACCATAACCATAGCATTGAAAGAGGGCACAAGCTGCTTTTCAGATTCTATTACCATTAACAATAAGCTAAGTAAGAAGATATTAGAAGTAATTAAAAGTTCAGATAAAGAGGTGTGTTTAAAGATCATCTTAGTGAGAAAGGGATTAAGAGATTCAGGAAGGAATCTCTTTAATATAACTTCAACAGAAATGTAAATTTAATAGAAAACTCTAACATAAATGATGAATTATTAAATGTAGCGAAATGAAAGAGACCAGAATAGGAAGTATGTAAAGGTCTTGGACTAGACAAGGTTAGAAAATTAAAGAATGAGACAGAGAAAGGCTTTAAAACATGGTGTTAAATATTTCTTAATTGGAAGTCAATAAAGGTCAAAGAGCAATAGACGAATGATGAATGGGATTTGATCCAAGAAACTAGCTGCGCAGTTTGGATGAAATATTGTTTACAGATGGTTTAAGATTATGTGCTTTTAAGAAGGTAACTACATAGATCAGGATATATTTTTAAACCAACAGATAAATTGCAGGGGTTACACAGAGTGGTCAGTTGGCAGGATTGGTGATAGTGGTGTGGGGGAGCACAAGAGAGAAATGACCAAATGCAATGCAAGTGGAAGGAAACAGTAATCCAGGTCAGGGTCAAATAGATGCGATACAAGACAGACCGACAGAGAGAGAGAGACAGACTACAAGGTTATGGGCACCATAAACTACAAAGGTTGGATCACATGCCAAGTTAGCTTCACATTCAGCTTTGGTAAAGTCAAACTTGTGTTTAACAAAACCTAATCACCCACAAAGGTACTAAAGCCCTACATGCATTCTATTCCAGTCACTCAATCCTCTACAGTTTAATATTGTGTACACTGTGTCTCAGTGATTGGAAAAGAAATTGAAGTGACAATGCTGGTTAAATGGCAAAATGCCAGTGAGGCCCTAGTTCTATATACAACCAGCCAAATTATACTAATTATCGTAGCACCGTATCCATCATTGTGTGTGTGTGTGTGTGTGTGTGTGTGTGTGTGTGTATTCACACACACATGTATATTCTTTTTCCAAAGAAGTACCTTTACCTCACAGATCTTACCTTACATTATAGTTCTTCTAGAATTCCAAATATTTACATAGCAAAAAACAAACTGACTGAAAATTAATTGTGAATCAATCCAACAATTATTAAAAGCCATTAAAATAGATACAAATTTGTAGTAGTAGTAAATATCCAAGCACCTCAAGCTGTCCTTCAAACTCAACACTGGACACACAACAGATATTGTGACAGCAGATCAATATTCTTCCTTTGCTCTATCCTAACCTCTAGTCACAAAAACACAAGATTGATGCTCCTATTTGGAGCCTTCAGGCTCCACTGCTGTGTGCAGCACTATAATAAGCAAACAGTAACCAGTTCCTACTTCAATTCCTTCCACAGGAATGGAAACAGCCAAGTAGAATTCATTGATTTCCAAAAATACTCACACTAAATGAATAATTATATCATATAGATAGAAAATATATGCAGTTATGTTTAAAAGCTCAGAAGACAAAACCCAAATTATTCAAGAGATTTTGTTCAGATGACAAAAGATCAAAATCTTTCCAAATTATCAACAGATAAACACGTTTAGCTGCATTATTAACTACTCCGTCTCTCAAAGACTTTTGCATAGCTGCTAAGTGACAATTTATAAAATTCGGAACACTACACTGACCCCAGCTTTGATCCTTATGCATCTGTTATCCAACTCTAGACTACTGCACCAAGCCCACAGCTATACACATTAGCAGACGTTGGAGGCACTGAACATTGCCACAAATGCTTCAAAAGTCCATGCATCCAATTTTATCTCATGTTCTCTCAACATGAAGACCCTTTAACATATTCAAAGTAAATTTATTATCAATGTACCTACTGTATATGTTACCATATACTACCCTGAGATTCATTTTCTTATGGTCACAGTAAATACAAAGAAACACAACAAAAATCAATGAAATAAAATGCACATAGACAATGTACAAAACACAACAAATTATGCAAATACAAAAAAGAAAATAAAACTAGGTAATATTGAGAACATGAAAATGAGTCTAATAGGTTCCATGTGTCCTGGGTACATGGAAACTTTATTTTTTAACTCCCAACTCTAGGCTTCTCATTTTGATAAACATCTTGCCCAGAGATCAGTCAACCATATTTACCAGGACTACTTACAGCTTGGTAATCTGGAACCTGCAATGCATTGAATTTAAACATATCCCAAAATCTCTATTGCCTCACAATTTCTCATCTTCTTCCTTCATTCCACCTGTAACTGTTGTTCCCAATTTTCTGTTAACAAATGCTTTCGAAAATTTGTCCTATATTTATTTTTGTTTTGCTAAAGTCCAACCTCAAAAACCTTTTCAAAATTTAATTTTGTACCAAGCACATACTTTACTAGATTTGATCAATATCCTTCTCTGCATCTGCTTTACTTTTCCTGCCTATTAAACATCATCTCTACTGATAAAATGCTCATCATACCAATTGTTATTTCACCAAAAACCTCTTGTCCCCTAAAACAAACTTCTTGCCTACAATACTGTACTTCATCCAATTTATTCTTGTAAAGATGTGGAATCAGTTCCTGGATATCACAATTTTAAATTAAGTCTTTTCTTATCCCAGCACTGGGTTCATTACATATTGCTTCTGCAAACTATTTCAGTCCTATATTACTGTAACAACCTCCTCTGTTTAAACAATGCTCATCACCCCAAATCTTCGCCTTGAACTCTAGAATTCTGAAACCTTGTTGCCTATCTTTTTGCTTCCCTTCAGCTTATCAAAACTACCTCTCGCCTGTACCAAATTATTTTCTGATATCCTGGAATTTTTTTTGAAAGCTGAACACACCTTGATTTTGCGTAAAGCAGAAATTTCCTCTAAGACAAGAATATTGCTTTAAATTAGATAATAGGAAATGCACATAAAGGGCAAGACAATTTACTCCATTCCAGTAAAGAAAGAAGCTTATGCACAACAGTGCACCAAGGTTACCTTCCCAAGTTCAGAACCGTACTGCAAGAGACAAGAGGTACGAAACAACTTTCACCAATCCATGCAGCATTTTCAAGCTTTATACACACTATCTTAAGGTGAAGCAAAAAATTAATAATTTCTCTTAGCATTGGGGAAAATATTTACATGCTAAACATCTATTTACAGATAATCAGTAACAAATGGAATACTTAGTTTTATTCATATTTTCCTACCTAGAATCCATTTAAAGTTCAAAGTAAATTTGTTATCAAAGTGCATATATATCACCGTAGACAACCTTGAGATTAATTTTCTTGTGTGCATACCCAGTAAATCTATAGAACAAAAACCATAACAGAATCAATGAAAAACTGCCCAATTTGGGCATTCAAACAGAGTGCAGAAGACAACTATGCAACTACAAAAATAAAATAATTATATTAGATAAATAAAAATAAATTATTGAGAACACACGAGATGAAGAATCCTTGAAAATGAGTCCATAGGCTGTTAAGATATTTCAATGACAGGGTAAGTGAAGTTATCCCTTCTGGTTCAAGAACCTGATGGCTGAGTGGTAGTAACTGTTCCTGAATCTGGAAATGTGAGTCATGAAGCTCCTGTACCTTCTTTCTGATAGATAAGATTATTAACTTACAGCCTACAAGGCTATTTAATTATAACAGTATGAATTAAGAGAAATAACCAATCTGCCTCTCAAGTCTACTCTGCTATTTAATGAATGCAATCCCCTCAAAATATTTCAAATTCCAACTCACACAAGATTATCTTGTTTCAAATTTCTTCCCAAGACAACATCCATTCTAGGTATTAGCATATTCAATTTTCTCTGAGCTGCTTCCAATGCTTCCTTAAACATTGGTGCTGTAGACAATACTTCAGATGAGTTTTTATCATTGCCCTAAATAACTAAAACATAGCCTAACTGCTTTTGCAATCATTCAAACAACAATATTGCTGGCTTCACAAGATGTTGATCAGCTGCGCATTTAGGAGGAGGGAGGTTAAATTGCTGGTGAAGTTAATCTGACGAGTGTGAGCCGTTGAATTTTGGAAGGTCAAATGCAAGAAAGCATACAGTAAATGACAGTATCCTTGCAAATATTGACGTTGAAGGATCTTGGAGTGTAAGCACATTACTCCCTGAAATTGATAACACAAATGGATTGGGCAGTAAAGGTAGAGTACAGCATACTTGCCTTCATCAGACAGGACGCTGAGTATAAAAATTGTGTTACGTCTAGATAAAAACTTTAGTTAGACCACATTTTAGAGTTCTGCACACTGTTCTGACTACCACATTATAGGAAAGATGTGAAGGCTTTGGAGAATGCACAGAAGAGATTCAGCAGGATGTTGCCTTGATTGGAGTATTAGCCATAAGGATTGGATGGTCTTGCTAGAGCATTGGAGGCTGATGGGAGATCCAACATTAGTACAGGTGTCTCTTCCCCTCCCCCCCACAAAGGTAGTGTGTTCCTATGAAACCCTTCTTAAGCCGAAATGGCATAAAGCGAAGAACCATTAATTTATATGGGAAAAATTTTCATAAAAGCGAAAATCCTCTTTGTAATGTGAAAATAGGTTACTAATGTAGGTCTTTTGCAAAAGCGAAGTGGTGTAAAGCAAACATATGTAAAGCGGGGTCACCTGCATATAAAATGAAAGGCATAGATAGGGCAGGAAGTACTTCCTCCCCCACAAGATGGAAGTATCAAATACTAGGCAGCATAGGTTTAGGATGAGAGGGGGGGAAAGTTTAAATGAAGCATGTCCACCCCCATCCCAACTCACACAGAGTAGTATGCGCCTATAAAGACAGTAGTAGGGAAGATAGTGATAGAATACGATACAGCAGAAGCATTTAAAGGGCATTTATACAGAGGCACAAACAGGTAGATACAGATATAGAGGGATACAGACCTAATGCAAACAAATGGGATTATTAAAACTGGCATTATGGTTAGGACAGATGTGATGGCCAAAGGGTCTGTTCCTGTTCTTTGTTTCCTAGTTACTTGCTAGATACCAACATTTTGGAAATCATGACTTCCCACTTACTTTTATGCAATAATATGTATTTTTTATGATTCATCCTATCTTTAACATTTTTAGTGAACCACAAATTGTGGATTACTCCATTGGAATTTTTCTTTCTCACTGGAAAGCTACAAGAGCCTCTTAATTGGTTTTCTCAATTGACTAATTCCTTAACACAAAATACCAGCTCACTTTAGCTAGATCTACTTTTGTGTTCTCTTATTGACCATATTTTTAATTTGAAAAATTCTGTCAGGGATGTCATTAAAATACATTTGACAATCAGACTAGAGTTGCTGATATAAAAATGCAGCCAGTTTAGAACTGAGAGAGATACAACATTGGAACAAACTATTCAACCCACCAAGTCTGCATTCATATATTTATGCTATTCCTATCCTGATCAATTTTATTTAGCCCCAGGGTGCTCAAAGCCTGTGACCCCCAGCTATGTGGAGTACTTCACCATGTCTTCAACCTGAGCCTGAGTCTCCAGAGGGTTCCTGTGCTGTGGAAGACGTCCTGCCTCATCCCTGTACCGAAGATGCCGCACCCCAGTGGCTCCAATGACTACAGACCGGTGGCATTGATCTCCCACATCATGAAGACCCTGGAGAGACTTGTTCTACAGCAGCTCCGGCCTATAGTTAGGCCACACTTAGAACCCCTCCAGTTCGCCTACCAGCCCCGACTAGGAGTTGAGGATGCCATCGTCTACCTGCTGAACCGTGTCTACGCCCACCTGGACAAGACGGCGAGCACTGTGAGGGTCATGTTTTCTGACTTCTCCAGTGCGTTCAACACCATCTGCCCTTTTCTGCTGGGTGAGAAGCTGACAGTGATGCAGGTGGATGCTTCCCTGGTGTCATGGATTATTGATTACCTGACTGGCAGACCACAGTACGTGCGCTTGCAACACTGTGTGTCAGACAGTGGTCAGCAGCACTAGGGCTCCACAGGGGACTGTCCTGTCTCCCTTTCTCTTCACCATCTACACCTCGGACTCCTACTGCACAGTCTTGCCATCTTCAGAAGTTTTCTGATGACTCTGCCATAGTTGGATGCATCAGCAAGGGAGATGAGGCGGAGTACAGGGCTACGGTGGGAAACTCTGTCACGTGGTGTAAGGAGAATCATCTGCAGCTTAATGTGAAAAAGACTAAGGAGCTGGTGGTGGACCTGAGGAGGGCTAAGGCACCAGTGACCCGTTTCCATCCAAGGGGTCAATGTGGACATGGTGGAGGATTACAAATACCTGGGGATACAAATTGACAATAAACTGGACTGGTCAAAGAACACTGAGGCTGTCTACAAGAAGGGTCAGAGCTGTCCCTACTTCCTGAGGAGACTGAGGTCCTTTAACATCTGCCGGATGATGCTGAGGATGTTCTACGAGTCTGTGGTGGCCAGTGCTATCATGTTTGCTGTTGTGTGCTGGGGCAGCAGGCTGAGGGAAGCAGACATCAACAGAATCAACAAACTCATTCGTAAGGCCAGTGATGTTGTGGGGGTGGAACTGGACTCCCTGACGGTGGTGTCTGAAAAGAGAATACTGTCCAAGTTGCATGCCATCTTGGACAATGTCTCCCATCCACTCTATAATGTACTAATTAGGCATAGGACTATGTTCAGCCAGAGACTCATTCCACCGAGATGCAACACTGAGTGTCATAGGAAGTCATTCCTGCCTGTGGCCATCAAACTTTACAACTCCTCCCTCGGAGTGTCAGACACCCTGAGCCAATAGGCTGGTCCTGGACTTATTTCCATTTGGCATGATTAACTAATTTTTATTTAATTATTTGTGGTTTTATATTGCTATCTTTCTACACTATTCTTGGTTGGTGCGACTGTAACGAAATCCAATTTCCCTCGGGAGCAATAAAGTATGTCTGTCTGTTTTCTTTACATCAACTCTTTTCTAAAAGATCTACCATTCATCTACACTAGGGACATTCACAATGGCTAATGGCCAAAATACTTACCGTTCAGCTGCACACTGCACACTTACCAAATATCACAAAGTAAATGGAGGAATCCTGTGGGGTCACAGGGAGAATGTGCAAACTTCACACAGATAGGTCAGGATTGAATCTTGGTCAGTGAAAACATGAGGCAGCAGTCTGCCCACTGCTCCACTGTACCCCTCCACCCATTTGTCCAAATAGAAATGTTAAAGAACTGAGGATGCTGGAAAGCTAACTCTAAGGACCTCTGCTGATTAGTCTAGTTCTTAAGACAATTCAGGAACTAAATAATCAAATGCTTGCTGAGATGCCAAACCTTGTTTAGCATATGGGATGTGTTTCCAGCAGTAGAACTGATCTTTACAAAGAGAGATCCACTACTGAGTGCTACAGTGCTGGGAACCTGTGCATACTCCTGACTTGCTTGTTGTGCCTGGAACTCCTGTATTCCCAACACAACTCTGTGTTAGGAACCTGGCACATCCAGCAATGAATCTCGTGCCTCATTGTGGAGAAGCCACTGAAGATGATTTGCCCGCACAGGGCAAGTCAGTGAGGGCAAGTATTCTGAAGACTGTAGTAAGCCCAGCACAGATACATGGGGTTTAGAATTTCAACTGGCTAGTGCAATGAATACAGGTCATTGCTGGAAAATTTCAGTAGCTGGTCCATGTGTTATCAAATTATACAGGTCCTACAGTCTCTTTCTCTCAGAATGTGACAGAAGCTACTGTCCCAACCCTCTCTGTTTGACTATGTAATTCTTTCCAGAGAGAAGATTTTCATAAGTGAGGGTGACTACCAGTATGCTGAGTGAGCCCAGCTCAGTGGTTACACTGAGTTGGTTATCAATATGTTCTGTTACTATTAATACGCAAGTAGCTCAGGAACAAATGGACTCCACCTAATGGCTCAAATGAAATGCATAAAACAGAGGTTTCAGACCAGGATAGGCTGTTGGCCTTTGCTCAATCAGCATGTTGTGGTTCCCACTGTTGATTATTATGCAGTGACTTATCAGAAGTGACCATAGTAACAGCATGACATGCCTATGCTTCATGGGCAAAACTGCTCAAAAACCATTTGGTACCCGTGAAACAAGCTTCTGGTATGAAATGCTGTTTCAAGAGAAAAATCAGTGAAAAGGAGAAAGCAATATCAGAAATTTACATCATGTTTAAATTGCAATAGTTAGAATTCCAACTTTATACCAGAGCAAAGTGAAAAAGGGAACAATGCAGAACTTTGGGATAAATAATTTGAGATTAAGATTTTCATGCATTTTAATTACTTTATAGCTGAGGAGTGAAGGAAATAATTGAATAACTTCCATCGTTAAAATTGCATGGACAGTGTTCTTTCAGATCAGTATGAGTCAAAATGGCAATAGCTTGATGAGGTCTCAATCTGTATTTCCTTTCCAATCTCAACTTCCTATAATAACTTAATTGAAAGTCTGTTACTCTGCAATTTATAGACCATCCACTGGTGCATCAGAGTATCTATAATAAATCTTGATATTACCTATATTTTAAAAACAAAACTACCTTGTTCCCAGCCAAAATTGATGTGCAAAATATTGAAATTGTTTCAGCCTTGAAATTCACTCCAAGTGGACTCTACACTACGGTCATTTTGGTAATGAAAATTTGCCGTTACAAAATTCACAAATCACTACCAAAAAAAAAAGATATAGGGGATAAAATTTGCTTCTGTAAAAATATTACAAAAAAGTAAGTAAACTAGATAAAATAAACAATATATTTTTCAACTCACATTTCTTAGTACATCTCACACTATGGAAAATTGAAACACTGAATACTTTCTAGCAATACAACATGTCTCCAACCCACCACTACTACCAATTCCCTCCTCTCCCCCCCACCCCCCACCCCCCCAATGTAGGCATCACCTGTATGAGGCTGGGAGCCGTTTATTTTAAGGTTAAGGTAGACTTAAGTACAAAAGTAAAAATAATAAACTGTACATACAGCATTTAATGCTTACTGTAGTTGGTTTCCTGCAATAATGGCCATAGATCACAAACTGTTAAATGGTTATTACAAAAAGAACCCTAAAATATCAAAAATTTCATTCAAGCATTTAAGCAAACCCATGTTTTCTTGCTCTTACCCTAAATTTCACATGACCACTGACATAAATGCCCAAAATTTCTCACTAAAGGAAGAATTGTCACTCTTGGTTGAATTTCCTTGGGGGAATCACTAAACCTTTTGTTCTAATAAGTCTGTCTCTAGTTTAAAGACATCTGAAACTTATTGACAAATGCAATCCTAAAACTGTTATCCATCATTAATCCACAAGACTGTTAATGTATTAGTCCATTGTGGAGAATGGGAAAGCAAGCAGTCACACACTTAAGTGTGTTCCACTTCATTGTGCAAAGGGCACACAATGTGCTCCTGCTCCTATTTATGTGCTTATGTTCTTATGTTCCAGTAAATATAAATTAACAGCAACATATCTTCAATAATAAATAGAACCTCCGCACCTTCGGTGAAAACAGAAAAGCTGATGAAATCCTTTTTGATTGGGTCATTTTCTATTTGTGAAATTTAAGGATTAAGCACTTTTCCCCCTTTCAAGAGGGAAACCAGATAAACTGATGATAAATAGGAACTTCAAAAGGAAACTAGAAAAACAATTAAAAAGTGCAGCTGAGGTTTTCAATCAATGAAGTACTTAGAAACATATACCAACTAATTACTGAGTGTCCACACGCATATTTCTTAAATGTTTGTAATGTTAAGGCTTACTAGTGGTTGCTTACATTTTTTTTAAAAAACTGGCTCTATTAATTTGACTGAGAGTGTCGAGACAGCTACATAGCATAGCAATTCAAGCTCTCAATTACTAAAAATATAGTCACAAGCACCAGTCCCTTGATTGCTTTTCATCCATTCGGGGTATAGCTGCTCAATAAGCACTGCAGAAAAGCAAGACATTAAATTGAAGAACTCATTCTTTCCCTAAAGGCAGAATCAGATTATCCACGTAGACAAAAACAGAGTAATGAATGTGACCATAGGCAACAAATTCTCCACATTTAACAAAAGGTGATTCGCAGCAACAGCCAGAAATGCACGTTGTCGTAACCTTGGTTACCAATAGGTTTTAAAATATAAGTAAACTGCTGCAGCAGGAATTGCTCGATAAAGTTGATAAAGCACCACTATAACACAATTAAATGCTCAAGGACAGTCACACTTAAAGTCTCTTTGTGTAGCAGAGATTTCAGTTCTCAGCATTTTCACCACTGACTGTTTGTACTGCCTATCTCAAAATCTTACAGAAATATGCTCCACATCCAGAAATGAACAAACCTGATGCCATTGCCCTTAATAAACACCAGAACATTCATGTATTCACTAGCCCAGATGGCAAAGATGCAGCACTGAGCTTAGCACAAGAGAGATTCAATTAGAAGTGTTTGATTACTCCACGTGTCTTCACCATGTGAGTGACACAAAAAATGGACCCACACAGCACTGCCTCCATACTTTTGAATATTACCAGTTTAAAAATAAGAGAATTCTTTGCAAATTAGCCATTTTAAAGTTATAACAAATAAGCTTCAATTAATCAAGATAAATTTGCATTAACAACTGAAAATAAATGGAATAAAACAAATGAAATAGCTACCAATGGAATGGTGTAAAAATGTTAGAAACATTCAGCAGAAACGTGGAAATGTTGAAGACTGTCAGAAGGGTCTATTTTAACAATGGTCCTTCAACCTGAAATATTAACCCTGTTTCTTTCCAGATACTGCCTGACCTGCCAGATGCTCTCAATATACTCAGCTCCCGCCCCTCCCCCCATATTTCAAGGATCTGCTATTTTCTTATTTCACTAGAAAGGGTCTATAACTGAAACAAAGCTGTGTTAACTCAAATAAATGGTTATTCACAGATATTAGCACATTATTCACAGCAAATTGGAGTAACTGATAAAATTATAAACAGAACTATTTTAATAATTTCCATTTAAAAATGGCAAATGAAAAGTCTAGCTTTTGCACATTTGCAGGGAAAGTGATTGCTATATTTCCAAAAAATATATACAAATTGTTAAAAATATATCCAATGTATCCCAGAATAACTGGGGCTGTTAGGACTGAAATGATGTGTCAGGCATGCATGGCAGAGTGACCTTTTCACTGATTTCACAAGTTAACATTATTAGTCTATTGTATGCCAAGAGTTGATGAAAAATTGGGCAAGTTTCAAGTAGATCTGGTTCTTTTCTGAACAAGAACAATTTGATTATGGAATGAAATTTTAAACTTAGATCACATTCTAATATTTTTTAAAGAGTTTAAAGAAATTGCAATAGAAACCCAATTTAACATACTTCTATTTTAATAAATATTGGTATTATTTAGATTGTTAGAAAAGCAGAAGAATGACTCAGTTCAGATAAGGAGCTCCTAAACATAGTGTTATGCAATTTTTTAAGACTTACTGTTCCACTAAGCATCAGACTTTAATCGTGTCTCAATCAAAATCAAATCCCACATGATCCAAAGTATAGATTCACAACAATAAACTCCCAACTTTAGCAAAATGCACTAATATGAAGTCCCAATTCACATACAGCAGAAAACACCTCTACAATTATAGAAATATGGATACAGGGTGTTAGGAAAGACATTTCAGAGTTTCTAATACACAAATTAAATCTTGCTTGTGAACAGTTAGTTGTTACAAACTGTAGAATTTTCTGGCCAGTGACTGGAGATCAGAACATTTTAATTAACCTACAAGAAACAATTTGCCCAAACTGGATGACTTACCAGTTCTCTATAAAATACAGTACCAGTAATCTGGATATTACTATCCAAACATATCACAATATTCATTCAATGTCCACTAAGCTGTAAATCAATCTGGTTAAAACAAATAAAAGCTAAGCTTATTTTGTGCTTAATCTTTTCATATCAAGTTATCAAAAAGACCAAAACACACAGAAACAACTGGTAAAGCCAGGACTTAATAACAGATCACTAAACACAAATCACTGTGGTAAAATGTAAACAGAACACTTGATTAAAGGCCACGCACTAATGATTCCAATCAGACCAAAAAGAATGCTAAACAGCCTCACTTAAGCACAAATGGCAGGTGAGGCATGGTGGCTCCAGAAAATTTTATTCCTTTAAGCTCTTTCTCTGTTGTTCTGCAGATGCTATCAAACCATAGAAGAGTAACATGAAACACTTTATCACAATCCTTCTTCATCACACTTTCAAAAGCATCAGGAGCTTTGCTTTATAAGAAATTTTTGGTTAATGCAGACCAGCATGAGATCTTGAACTGCGACCATTATCATTCCAATGTTTTCAGTTAGCTCTCTGAAGTAATTAATGTTATTAATTTTATTCTTTGACACTTCTTCCCTCAACCAATTTTCTTCTCTGAAGCTTATTGGAATAGATACCAGAAAACTACAAGTACCCACTCATGTATAGCTCTAGAAATGGAATTCTGGAGGTTACAGGATTTAAAGATACTAAGTTGAAATCCAGTCCTGTTCCCAACAATGCATATACCTTTAATTTTTCCCTTGTCCAGAAGCTATATGCTATGGGCTAAGATCACATAGCACTAAAACATTACATAAAATACAAATCTTTCAAATTATTAACCTTTTAAATGGCAAAATCAGGTTTACTCATCCAGGGCTTGGCACTCAAAATCCCTTAAGTTTACACACAAAGGTTACTTCACTTAGAAACGAAAACCCAAGCTTTCTATAAATTTGTAAATCTCATGTTAGAATACACAAACACAACAGCAAGGTTCTCGGAAAACAAGATCAATTTGATCATCTCCACTACTCTACAGTCATTTAGTACATCTGATTTCAATTGTAAAATCTCCCAGCAGGCATTTTTCAAAAGAAATCCACTCCTGTTCACAAAAAATATCTAACTCACCAGTAGATTTGCTTCCCTATTGCCCTGAAAATTAAAACTACTATGAAGACAAAGAAAAAATAATTAGGGGACAATTTTCAAGTATTTTAAAGATATCTATGAACTTAATGAGCAATACTTTTAAAGCAAGAATTTTTAAAGCACCTTTATTTGTTAAATCAACAATTAAAAACATATCTGGATACTGTTTATCAACTACAGCTAATGTTTTGGATAAAACTAGTGCTCTACACTCTCAAAACATCAGAGAGCTCTGCACTCTCATTGTTACAATGTACTGAAAAGCAAATGATTTTAAGTAATCCCTGTAGTGTTACAAGCAACTTATAAACTAAACTTAGCAAGTGTTAAAATTGGCTTTTCTGCATTTTGTGGAATTGTTCTTAAGTGACTTCAGGGTACTGATGAGGAGTGTCAGGCAATCTATTTTTGACATTCACTGAACCTAAAACTGTGAATACATTTAACAACTTAAATTATTGTTCAAAATTGCTCTGGGACGGATAACTTATGTTCCCTCTGAGACTTGCAGTAATTGTCACTAAGTCTAAATCCTGGACCTCCATACCCAACAACACATTGGGTATGCTTTTACCAAAAGGACTATAGCAGTTCAAGGCATCAGCTTACTAACTTCTCAAAGGCAATTGGTGATGAATGCAAGCCTTACCCAGATCCTCAAAAATAAAATGAATTAATAAAAATGAGGACAAGCTGCCCATGAGGGCTTTAGTGCAGATTCAATGATAGCTTTTGTTGCAAGATAACTTTGCTCTACCCATTGCTGCCTGACATATATGTAATTTTGTGTTGCAGCTTTAGTTAGCACCTTAGATTTTCGATACCTCTGGTGATGCTTCTGGCATGCTTTTGCAATCCTCCCAGGATGGTGGTGGAGGGAATTCCACTTTTCAATGTCACTAAACATCAAGGGTGGATAATTATATTGTCTCCTTTGTTGAATGTAGATGGATATTTTCTGGTATATTTGTAGCATTGATCAGACCATAAACCCCCCCCCCCCAATACTGATGTTTGGTTGGTCCAATGGTTCAATAGCAACGATAAAGAGAAAATATCAGCAATGCAGACTGTAATGCACATTTCTGCTGTTGCTGATGGCCTGATGGATGATGCAGAGTTGAGCTGCAGAATCTGCTCTGAGTCTGTCCTATAGGGAACAAGTATAATGATGGAGAGAGTCCTCCAAGGAATGTCTGCTGGCACAACTATCTAGACTGGTAAAGGGGAGATCATAAAGGATTATCAAGGAGCTGTGGAACTTTACCTTGATGCAATTACTAATAAAAACAGCAGAAAAATCTGAAAAATTTGCAGATACCGTAAATCTGAAATAAAAACAGAAAATGCTAGAAACAATGAGGTGGTAAAGCAACATCAATGGGATAAGAAACAGAATTAATGTTTTAACTCTGAGAATCTATCATTTTGTTTTTATTACAGGAAGAAAATATTCTTAATTTACTGAACTTTGGTGCAAATTCTATTTCTTTAAAGAATTTCACAATATTATGCATCTAAAACCACACTTCCCCAGGAACCCATGCTGATCTCATCCAAAAGTTCTGTATAGTTCAAACTAGATTATAAAACTGTACCATATAGCTAATAAGGAACAACTTTATGTTTTAGTAACACGTTGTTGCATGCACTATTAGACGCGCACACACATGCACGCCCCGGTGGCAACAGCACCGGACTTCCAGGCCAATGTTCCCGGGTTCGGACTCTACCAGTAAAGAACCATGAAACTTAAGTTCCTGTCTCCAGCATTTTTATTAATAACTTACTTGTGTAAATAGGCCATATACACAACAAACTGGCGACAAGAATTATGAGCCTACATCTTATTGGGATGCCGTGCTTCAGTTGATAACAACACTCGGAGAAGAGAGAGAAGGGAGATGAACAGGAGCGACACACGCATCCAGATGGAGTGCGCTCGTTGCACTAGCAAAAAGGACACTGAGTCAAGTGGAACACGCAGTGACTGCAAGAAGCTAGCCAAAAAGAAAACATGGAAAAACGGAACTAAATTAACACAACAAAGATGGCGATGATTGGAACTATTACAGCATTTGATAGTGGCATTGACAACTGGGTAACTTACATTGAAAGAGTGGAGTTACATTGTGATGCTAACGGAATTAATGATGAAAAGAAAGCCAACGTCTTAGGCTACGTCCACACTAGACCAGATAAATCAGTAACGGAAGCTTTTTCTCTTCGTTTTGACCCTCCATCCACAGTAAAACGGCGTTTTCATCTCCCTAAAACAGAGCTTTTCTAAAACATCCTCCAGAGTGTGTAATTTTGAAAACGCCGGATTGGCCGGAGCAGTGTGGACGGGGTAACTGGAGAAATCTAAAAACACTGTCATGACGTGATGGAACAGATGGTGATGGCAGCGTACCATTTCATTGTTTTCTTGAACACAACCTAACAATTTCAGAACAGGTGGCAACGAGACTGAAGCCAGAAGAGTTAGAAATGTACTCACCAAATACTTTGACCCATAACTTACTGAATAAACAAGTATACTCACTTTACCTTGTTTTCTGTCCTTGCTCATATGAAGGTGGTTTACCTATTTATGCATGTACTTCTCTGACTATAGATGTGTAACAGCCTAATGTAACATTGTATGGAAATACAAGATAATACTGATACGACGTGTTTCATACATTTTACAAGGAGCTTTATTAATGCAACAGAGTTAGTCAGTTTTTCAATGTTCGCCGTCAGCGGGGTCATACTGTCCGTGAACTCCCTGTCGGTTGCCTCCATACGCTCCAGAATTTGTTTTTTTAGTTTTAAGTCCTCCTGCACGAGAGCCAACAGCTGTCCGTTGTTTTTTCTAGTCTGTAACTGAACAAACGCGCACCAAGTCTTTCACGGCGAGATTCAACACCAAACATGTCGCTTGTTTTCGATAGATGTGTCCTGCGCATGCACAGTAGGAGGAGATCTGCCGAAATATCCGTTTTAATGTGGACAGAAGTATTTTCAAAAACACTTACTGTGGACATAGCCTTACTCAGTGTCATGGGATCAAAAACATATGGGCTGCTAAGGAGCTTAACCCTGGAAAAGCCAACTGACAAAACGTTCAAGTAGACACTCTCCAACTGCATTTAAACCCTAAACCACTGGTCATTGCTGAAAGATTTAAATTTCACAAACGGAACCAGAATAAAAATGAAAGCATTTCTGAATATTGTGCTGAATTGAGCCAATTATCAGAACATTGTCAATTTGGAGCTCGTCTATCAGACGCACTGAGGGACAGGTTAGTGTGTGGCATGTACTGTGAAACCACACAGAAGAACCTCCTGTGTGAAAAAGACCTTACATTAGAGAAGGCGCTGAACATTGCAATCTCATTGGAAACAGCAGCACAAGGTGCTTCAGAGATACAACAAAACAATATGCTACAAATAAAATGTCACTGAACAGAAATGAAGGAAAGAAATGTTACTGTTGTGGGAACATGTCACGTGACCCTGACGACCATTGGTTTAAAGACAAAGAATGCAGAAACTATGGCAAACAAGGCCACATTGGCAGAGTATGCAAAGCTAGTAAGCAGCAGAAAAAGGACAAAATACAGAGAAACAAGTAACCCCAGAAAGAAAAATACAACAATGTACACAAAATGAAGAAAGCAGTTCTGATGAAAACGGCTCAGACAAAAGTGAATTGTCTTGTTTGCAACTTCACAGTGTGAGAGAGACAGATGATTGAAGAGTAATATGGATCACTCCACATGTGGCAGGTATGAGACTGAAAATGGAGCTGGACACAGGCTCAGCTTTAACAGTGATCTCTGTACACGACTACAAACGACTGTTTTCTCACATATCTCTGAAACAAACTAAACTACTGCTAAAGACTTACACAGGACAGAGTGTGCATCCCAAAAGTTAAAATTAAAGTGAGAGTGACCTACAGAGACAAAACACAGCAGCTGAACCTCTATGTACTGAAAAATGGAGGACCACCATTGCTGGGACGTGAATGGCTCAGGAAAACCCAGTTGGATTGGCACACCGTCAAGGCACTAGTTGTGTCAGCAAAGTAGGGCAGCAAGGCTACATCTGAGAGACTGTCACAAATACTTACTGACTCTGAGGAAGTGTTCAGGAAAGGAATAGGAACACTTCAGGGCATGAAAGCAAAGATTGAGATTGAGGAAAATGCATGCCCAAAATGTCACAAAGCCAGACCAGTACCATATGCAATCTGTCCTACAGTAGAGGTAGAGCTGAAAAATCTGGAGCAGACTGGGGTCCTGTCAAAGGTGGATTGACCTAAGCCTCGTGTGGGGAGTCAAGAAATTCAGTCACTACCTGTATGGTCAAAAGTTTACCCTGTTGACTGACCATCAGCCTCTCTTGTCAATCTTCAACCCAAGAAAAGGTGTTCCAGTGATGACAGCACAAAGGCTACAGCGATGGTCTCTTTTAGGAGGTCACATATATGACATTGAACACAAGGGGACCAAGCAACATGGCAACGCAGACGGTTTGTCACGTTTACCACTGCCGACTTCAGAGATAACTACACAAATGGATTCAGCAGTGATCTTTCACACAACAATAGTTGAACAATGACCCGTGACAAACAGACTCATTGAAAGAGAAACACACAATGAAACTATGTTGTCAAAAGTGTATGTCGTCACAGTAAAGGGATGGCCAGTGCGTGGTAACACACTGTTTCCAGCCTTCTCAGCGAGGAAGGAGCAGTTGTCAGTGTGTCAGGGAACTCTACTGTGCGAGTTCACGAGTTGTGATACACACCAGAGTGCTGGAGGAACTGCATAAGGGGCACCTAGGTACTGAGAAGATGAAAAGTCTTGCCCGTGCCCATGTGTGGTGGCCAGGAATCAATAAACAGATTGAGGACTTGACCAAGAACTGCTCTGGATGTCAAAAGATCCAGAACACACCACCACAAGCCCCTCTCCATCCATGGGAGCGGCCCTCATCACCATGGCAACGGGTGCACCTCGACTTTGCTGGACCATTCATAGACTCTATCTTTTTAATCGCCATCGATGCACATTCCAAATGGCCAGAGGTCTTCAAAATAAAAACAACCACATCGGAAAAGACCACTACAGTTCTGAGGGCCGTGTCCATCAGAAATGGCATACCAGAATAAATCTGCACAGACAATGGACAACAATTTGTCTCTGAAGAATTCCGAAGTTTTGTGAAGAACAATGGAATCAAGCACTTTCCATCTGCCCCTTACCATCCATCCACAAATGGCTTGGCAGAAAGATTTGTGCAAACATTCAAGAAAGCCATCAAGGCAATGGACTGCAAATATCGACCACTACAACTCAAGATAGACAACTTCCTCCTTGCCTATCATAATGCAGTACATGCAACCACTAATCAGACTCCAGAGATGATATTTCTGAACAGGAACCTGAGGTCCCGCAAGGATCTTCTCAAACCAGATCTATGGCGTGATGTGGAGAACAGACAGTTCAAACACTTGAATGCTAAATCAACACGGAGCTTGAGTGTGGGACAGTCAGTTCTTGCTCGTGATTACCAGACTGAAAAGTGGCAACCGGGTACAATTTCCACCATAGACGGGCCACCGATGTATACAGTGGAGGTAGGAGAGAACATATGGAGACGTCATGTGGACCAAATCCTGGATGCTCAGGTGAAAAACACAACAACACCTTGCCTGGACTCCCCTGACATAGAAGCAAACACTCCTGATGTGACCACCTCAGCCTCCTCCACAGATAAGCCTGTCATCAATGCTGAGAACCCACCTGATGTACCTGTGGAGACTCTTTCCCCAAAGCAAACGTCTCAGGACAGACGTTACCCGGAGAGGCAGAGAAGACCCCCTCCCCACCCCACCCAGAGACTTGTGTTCTAAATGGGTCTTAGACCAAAAGTAAAAAGGAAAAAAAGGCCTGTTATAATTTGATGTTATTAAGTTACTTTGTTATAATTTGTAAACAAATTGTAGGCATATGTTAAGGGTAAACATATTTGTTTAGCACAGTGCCCCAGTAAAAAAAGTTGATTACACTATTAAAAAGGGAAGAGTGTACCGTATAGCCCACATTATAATAAGGGACTACTTTATGTTTTAGAAACACATCAGTGCATGTGCTATTAAGCGCATATGAATCTGTATGTGTGTGTATCAAAGTTCAGACTCTACCAGTAAAGAACCATGAAACTTAGTTCCCGTCTCCAGCGTTTTTATTAACAACTTAGTTGTATAAACGGGTCACATGCACAACAAAAACTAAGTTTAGAGAGTTAGCTAAGCAAATTTAATGTTTGAAATATTCAGAGTATCTCAACCTAATCCAGACTCTCCAAAGTGGAAAAGGAAAAATACATCAATAAATTATAACTAGCAATTAAGTCTACATATGGAATTCAGTTTTAAACCTTTGTTGCATTTAAACCTACATGATTTATACAATTGGAATCGGTTAAAGAAAGTTTATATAAAGATTGCTTACAGAGTCTGTAAAGAAAGTCTTCAAGATTTTTAAATACATTTTCATTCCACTGAGAAATAAAAACAAAAGTAATTTATCTATTATTTATTGAGGTGGTTGAGAACAAATTAAAAGTGGCTAAAAAATTGTCAAAAAAGGTTTAGCCCAATATATTTTTAAAGGAACCAGCACTAAAGTTCAAAGTTCAAAATAAATTTTATTATCAAAGAATATAGATGTCACCACGTGCAACCCTGAGATTCATTTTTCGGTGGGCATACTCAACAAATCTATAGAATAGTAACTATAGCAGGAACAATGAAAGATCACTCAACTAGGGCATTCAACCAGAGTGCAGAAGACGACAAACTGTGCAAATTTAAATAAGAACAAATAGCAAGAACATGAGATGAAGAGTCTTTGAAAGTGACTCCACTGGTTTCAATGGTAGGACAAGTAAAGTTGAGCGAAGATATCTCCTTTTGTTTTAGACCCCTGATTGTTGAAGGGTAGTAATTATTCTTGAACCTGGTTGTGCAGGTCCTGAGGCTCCTTCCTGTACCTTCTTTCTGATGGCAGCAGGGAGAAGACAGCATGTGCGGGCTGTGGGGAAAAAAATGCCAATCCTGATGAAGGGCTTCAGCTCGAAACATCAACTGGTTACTTTTTCCCCCCCAAGATGCTGCCTAGTCTGCTGAGTTCCTCCAGCATTTTGCATGTGTTACAAATAAATGACTCAGTTATTGAACAATTATTTTTCATCTCCCTATACTGCAGAAGGCAGGAGTTGTATCAGAAATGAAGAGGAACTAAGGTCTAATGAAATAATTATTTAAAATGTTTAATTAGAAAGTATTAGCGATATTAAGGAAATGAAAACTAAATATAGCTCCTGGGCCGAACAGTTTTTTCAAACTCTGACCTCAGATATGACAGATACATTAATATTCTTTCTAAAATTCCTTAACTTCTGGAATACAAGGTCACCATTCTTCCTGTTGTATAATTTCAACTCAGACTTTTTTTCTAAGTATAAATACCGCACCTTTTTCTCCCACTGATCAAAATCCCAATTTTAGTACTCTTTGCAGTACAGGCAGTCCCTGAGTTACGAACTTCTGACTTACAAACAGAGGGAGGAGAACGCCAGCTGCCATTTTAAGTCGGATCACGACACCATCCGCCATTTTAAGTCATTGCCATTAACACTGTGTTGAGTGTGTAACTTTGTATTTGGCTTAAATATTTCAGTATTTCTTAGCTTCACCCTGACCCCATCCCCCCTTTTCCAGTCAGCACCACCCCCACTTGTCCCATTTAACCTGGCTCAGTGCGGGTGGACTTTAGGACCTGGGGGAGCAGAGGACCCACCACCCGCAGCTGCTGCTGAATCTGTAGTTTTCTGTTCCATCGACAGAAAACGATCGCGATTGAAAATAAAGTGGAAGTAATAATGCGATCGGAAAGAGGTGAAATGCCATCAGTCATTGGAAAAGCGTTAGGCTATAGTCGGTCAATGATCTGAATAATTTTAAAGGATAAAGTGAGAATAATGGAGCACGTGAAACGCACTGGCTTAATTACTGAAATACACACGTTTCTTAAGTGTTTTATCTACATAGAAAGGTAAAATATATACTATATACTAAGACAAACGTTTGACTAACGCTAAATAATACCGGATGTACCTGTTCCAACTTAAAGACGAACTCAGGAACGGAACTTGCTCGTAACCCAGTAATCCTGTACTTGGAATTAGATTCTGCAAAAGCTTCATGTGCTAAAGTTATCAAAAAATGCATATCCCTGAACCAGTTTCTTCTGACAGTAATGAATAGTTCTAACTAACCATCTGATTACCTGTGCAGCTGTCACTGATAACATTAACAATGTAAAGGAAATTATAATTTAAGACCAAATTTAAGTTTGTGGAACTGGACTCTATATTAGTTACATCCTTAAAGAGTACTCAAGTTTGATATACATTTTCCTTTCATAAAATGTTTATTCCATAATCATCGCTCTAGCATTTTACCCTGAAGAGATTCCTGCATTTTGCAAATAACAAACATCATACTAACTGGTCTGGTTAAGTTAAACTGCAACATAAGCTTTTCCCTGTTTTTCTCACCCTTTAAATGTTACTGTTGCATTTGTGACCTTGTATTCTCTTGCTATCCTGCACTTTTGCCTTGCTCCTCCTCTTCACCGTTTTATATCCCGTCCCCCCACCCCATCCATTACGCCTCATCACTGTCAACCCCAGATCCATTGATGTCAAAGGGTGAACAGTTTAAAGTTCCTCAGCATACACATCACCAAGGATCTCACATGGTCTGTACATACCAGCTATGTGGTGAAAAAGGCACAACTGCACCTCTTTCACCACAAACAGTTGAAGAAGTTTGGTATGGGCCCCCAAATACTAAAGGGGCACAATTGAGAGCATCCTGACTGGCTGCATCACTGCCAGGTACAGGATCTATACTTCCCTCAATCACACAGGACTGTGCAGACAGACCAACGCACCCGTAGATGTGAACGTCCCACTATTCAGGACACTTACAGAGACAGGTGTGTAAAAAAGGCCCAAAGAATCATTGGGGACCCAAGTCACCCCAACCACAAAATGCTACCATCCGGGAAACAGTATAAAAGCCAGGACCAATAGGCTCTGGGCCTGGTGAAAGAAGCTGTCCATCAGTCTGATTAATTCATGCTGATACAATTATATTTCTATGTTCATATATAACAATCACAGCACGGAAACAGGCCATCTCGGCCCTCCTAGTCCGTGCCGAACTCTTAATCTCAGCTAGTCCCACCTACCCGCACTCAGCCCATAACCCTCCACTCCTTTCCTGTCCATATACCTATCCAATTTTACCTTAAATGACACAACTGAACTGGCCTCTACTACTTCTACAGGAAGCTCATTCCACACAGCTATCACTCTCTGAGTAAAGAAATACCCCCTCGTGTTTCCCTTAAACTTTTGCCCCCTAACTCTCAAATCATGTCCTCTCGTTTGAATCTCCCCTACTCTCAATGGAAACAGCCTATTCACGTCAACTCTATCTATCCCTCTCAAAATTTTAAATACCTCGATCAAATCCCCCCTCAACCTTCTACGCTCCAATGAATAGAGACCTAACTTGTTCAACCTTTCTCTGTAACTTAAGTGCTGAAACCCAGGTAACATCCTAGTAAATCGTCTCTGCACTCTCTCTAATTTATTGATATCTTTCCTATAATTCGGTGACCAGAACTGTACACAATATTCCAAATTTGGCCTTACCAATGCCTTGTACAATGTTGTATTGACTGTCCTGCTGTATGTACAATTTATTGTAAATTACTATAAATTGCACATTTAGACGGATACGCAAAGATTTTTACTCCTCATGTATATGAAGGATGTAAGAAATAAAGTCAATTCAATTCAATACAATTCACTAGGAGCAATCCAAATAAGGAATATTAAAAGGAGAGAAAGAAAACAATATGACATTACAGATCAGCAAATGATAGATGAATATTATAGTATTTATTCCTTCTGTCTTGAAGGGTTTCATTCTACATTGAAACTCCTTCCAAATATTGGTACCCTTAATTATATTAACAGTTACATAAGAGTCATGAATTTAGTTATTACAACATGAAAGATGAGTTGCAGCTGTGGTATGTGGGAATTATGAGATTAGTGGTCATACCTGTAGTAAATACTTGCAGCTTGAATTTTGGCTCAGAATGTTGCAGTGGAGCTTGAACTTCAAACACCAAACATTAGAGAAGAGGATTGTTCCAAAAGTCATCAACAGATACAGAAAAGACCCTTCAGCCCACCAGACCCATGCTGACCATCAGGTAACTATACTAATGCCGTTCACCATTACTTGATCTGCAGC